>NC_141907.1:83305086-83606342 GCF_057802395.1 Ceratotherium simum simum
GGTGACTTGTTAAGATGCAGAGTTAGAAGGTGCTAGAGCCTGTTTAAACTCAGACATTCTAACCCCATCTTCCACGTTCTTCTCTGCGTTGGAGAGAGTCTTAGCTGTGCAGTGCCGTGTTTGTGGAGGCAGTACTGCTATGCTTCCACACTAGCATTTAATGACCTTAGAGTACAACTTTTTTCTCTTATATTATTTCTAATTGTTATGAAAATGTGACTAATTAAGGTATGTAAAATATTGAAAAAAAACACATTGATGGTCAGGAATACCTCCCCTGTTTTTGGTTGACCAACCACCTCATCCATTAGAGATTATTAAATAAATCAAAACAAAACAAAATCTCCTAGCTCAAAGTTCTGTCCATCATTAGAACATTAGTGTGAAACAATTTTACTAAAAAATTGAAAAGTAAGTAATTCAACTTTTATTGTTATATCGATGACTCAGAAAATTTATGAAGCGCTTTCTAAGATCGACATTTTTAGTGACCTTTTCACTTTAGTTGTTACTTGTCCTGGATTTCAGGCAATGTTGCAAAAAATTATTTTCCTTTCTTGTTTTGGGGTAAAGCAACAGTGATATGGGAAACATATTTTTGTTTGCTCTCACTTTTATAGCAAAAGCACCGATTGCTTTACCTTGACCCCATCAAACAACTCTTTTGCCCTTTTTATTTCGTTTGCATAAAATTATTTTTTAGCATATATATCCAGTGTCCCCTGTGAATGCAAGAAGAGACACTAAGTCAATGAAAATAATCTCTTAGCAAGGACTACAGCAAGAGGCAGTGCAGTGTAGGGAGTGGGGCACAGCAGGGCTCAGGGCCACACGGCCCAAAGAGTCCCGGCTCCGCAGTTTACCGTCTGTGACCGTATCACAAATTGCTTAACCTCGTCAGCCTCAGTTTTCAATATTATGGAAACCTGCCCTATAGGCTTTTTGTGAAGGTCAACAGATTAATACACGTAAAAAAGTGAGAGGTGCAGCTAACATCTGGGCTACCCTTGACTTTATCCTGATTAAAATCTTGACGAAATATATCTCAGAGTTCTACCATTAGGTGAGATTAATCTGTTTCTTGCTTATACTGCCCCTAAATACTTAATTTACTACTTACAAGGCCATATCCAACACAGTCAGTAGGTTCAAGGTGGTAAAGTCTTTCTGAAAAAAACTTCAGCTCCTCCCTAAATCCTGACCTGATTCTTCCAATTATGTCCCAACTTTGATAGCCATTGCCGGATTTTATAAATTATTTTCATTATTCTCCTTTTATAATATCCTTATGCCATTTCTTTCAAGGAACTATGTTTATAATAAAGAGAAAGACTGCAGGATAGAAAAAAGAAAACGTGGAAGTTGGTTTCACGTAGCGGAATAAAGAGGTTTCCCAGGCGGCACTTCCGCAGGCCCGCGGATGCTACCACGCTGTGGGCACGGTGCTGTCGCGACGGCAGAGTTTCTACCAGGGATCGTTGAATCTGTATTCACACTAAATATTGTCTGTATATTGAAAAAATGATTCACACATATATGCTACTGTTTTTAAATTTGTGATTTGCTTCCTTTGTGATTAATAAAATACAAATGTAAAAAAATTGCTAAATATTCAGCAGCATTCTGTTTCCACAATTAGTGGGTGCAATAATTATGTTACTAGGAAGGGAGTTCACAATTATTTCCATGTAAATAAGGTATTTATATTAAAAAAAATTGGAGGGCCATTTCCTCATGGATCTTAGTATATCAATAACAGCACAATTTTGCTAATTTGACTGAAGTCTTCATAGAGCATCGCAAACTGAGCCAGAACAAAAGCATACCTTTACTTTGTGCGCATCTGTTTTCCAACATCGGAGATGGGAAAACCGCTCTGACCCGCAAGCCCAGTATAAATACCCATCATGTATTTATACAAGTTTAGAGAAGAAGTCATGTGTCTACTTTCTGATTTTAGAGACTTACTTTTATATGGTATATATTCCAAATTAAAAATATTTTGAACATTTCATTAAGATGTCATCAAAGGAGTCACTTGAGGTGGGCTACTTAAATCTAACACATTTAAAAATAACTTCATGTCGTGGGGCAGATGCTGCCTTTGGAAAAAGAAAAAGCTGACACTGAACACTGCAACAGATTTTTGTAGATAAAAGTAGGCAACAGACCCGTTTCCAGAATATGCTTTCAAAGCCTGATTGGGAAGTATCTGCTCTGCTGATGGGGAGAAATCAGGAAATCCACATTTGAAGAAAAGGAGAGCAAGAAGTAAACTATGTACTTCTATTTCTCAGTCAACTCAAAATTGCCTCATTATCTAAAAGTAGTACCCTCTTGCATAATATTGTCCAATTTTAACTAGAAGAATAAACCATTCCAAAATCCTTTCCCAAAATCCAAGACAAAGGTTAGGATGGAAAATTTGTTCTTATCTAAGAACAAATGGTCAGGGATATCCTTGCAGGGGATGATTTTGGAAATTCGAAAGGATGTCTAGAACTGCCAGAGATATAAAAGAAAGAGCTAGAGAGAACTGAATTGCTCTGCCTAAGAAAATGGAAACACTGTTATTTTTAAGCCCCAGGGTGAGAAAGCAGAAGATGGGGTAAGAGGAGAGAAAAAAGGCCAAGAAAGAAGGTGGAACATCCAAAGGACTTTTAAGAACAGGGATATCTAAAACTCATCCTTAATTTTACATCATTCTGATGTAAAACGTCCCTTCCTTTAGTAAAGTGAGCTACTACTCCGAAGTCTGCAAATACCCACCAATTAAGTGGATCTTTCTGGGCAAGCGTGAAGGAAAGAGGAACTACATTCAGTTGTTGCCAATGCGAAGTTAAAGAGAATGTCACAAGAAACCAAACGAAGTACAAGATTTGACTGATGCCAGAAGTTGGAAAGAAAGGTGAGCGTGAGAATTGAATCCTCCCTCTGCCACAAAGGATTTGGAGAAATGTGGGGCATTGGGCTCTTCCCCAGAGCATAGAATAAGTCTTCAATCTGAACGTATTTTCATAGTAAAGGATAGAGATAGCCAGATGACATCTGAATAATATAAAATTACTTTCTTATTTTATTAAATGTTGTTGACTAGACTCAGAATCAAATTTGCTGAGTCATAATTGTGCATTTGCTGAGCAGAGGATCATTGTAAATTTGTTCTATAGCAAATTATTCCAGACAGAGTTGGCTATAAATTGTTTGCTTCACGTATATGGCAGGGTAGATAATCAGAACAGATAGACCGGAGCTATAAAATAAGCACTTCAATGCAACAGCAATAATTATTTAAATCTGAGATATCACCAGTATTAAGCAATAAAGTATTTTCTAAGTGTGAAGGCTACCATTAGATCACAGTTGACATTTATTTGTAAACTGATTTTTTCTGGTTTTGAAGATGAATTCATGCCAGAACAATTAAATTTACTTTCCTGACAGAGTAACAGAGATATTAATAAGAGAAAACCAGTGGGTATCTTACATTATCAATATGTAATTAGTTTCTTTTATCCAGAATCCTAATAAATATGGTACTCTGTATAATTAAACACTTTTATTAGCTTAGAATTATTATAAAAAATATACCAGAATGATAAATTTTCAAGCAACTCTAGTAGATAGCATTATCTGTGTATCTTCAGCTACTAGTGCAGGACTTGACAATGGGCCTTTATTAAATGTTTATTAAAATCTCAATATAAGTGAGGTTTTCCTGGATAGCCAGAATCCCCAAAATATTGCAATTATTCTATCTTTTTAAAAAGAATTACAACTGGCTAAAAATATAAAGTAAAACTTGAGTTGAATTCATATAGAATATATGGTCTACTATTGAAACTTCACATTGAAATAAGTTTCTGGGTTTACAATTGTTAGCAAATCGTCATTCCTTACACTTAATTACTATTTGTAAACGTATCTCTGTTCTTTTGTGACCTCAATAGTGTTGAATGCTGGATAAACCTGGATTTGTGATTATTTTTTCTGATATAAGGTCACTTTAAAATCTGGGAATAATTTGTGGGGCATTTCCTGTGTTCTTGGCATTTTTCTTATCTTTAGTGAGACTTCTGAAACGTTTGAAAGCATTACACTTCATATTCTCATGGGTTAAAAAGGTCTAATAAAATGTATTTGCTATTTCAGAAAAGTCACTTACTAACTACCAAAGTGTCCTCAAAATTCTTGTCCATTTTAGCAGCTTCCCAGTGAGAAAAAAAGAGCTGGCCAAAGGCAACCCTAGGTTTGGCTGTAGCAGCTTCCTGAGGTTTAATCTCCAAGAAAGTGTGTCCAAAATTTCATTCACTCCTGAATTTTTTCATATCATTTACTTTATGTACTACTAGTGGCTTACTCTTTTTCTCAAAATCAAATCACTTTTTAAAATTAAATTCAGTTTTTAAAAAGAAATGTTATAATACTATCACAAAAAGAGACTAAGATCACTGTCATTAGTTAAAGTAACCATAAAAATAAATACTATGGAAAAAGTGATATTTTATATATATACCGTTAACTTATGACAGTTCATGCTTGAGTCCTGCTCTCTCTGTGTTGAAAAGTAACATTAGTGAGTGAGAGGGCATAATAAAGGCATAAGAACACCAAATATCCACTTGGATAACCAGAATATAATAGAGATTTGAGTCAATGTTATTTAATTCCATGACCACTAAAATTATCTCAAGTATCAACAGTGGTACCCGTTACATACCCGAGAAATACTCCTCTAGGTGAAAGTATTTTAAGGCCACCCACTCAGTCTTAAAGTACCTTGTAATGCACCAAATTATAGCTTCTCCATATGGCAGAAAGTAGCCCCCACTCCATTTTTATTCTTCCTTTCTTCCTCATACTGGTACATATTCTTCCCGTCTTCCTTTAAGAACCAAGGTCAAAGGAACCCAAAGCTCAGCATTGTTTAAGGGGCTGACAATAAAGATAGAAAGTAAGGGCTGGGCAGGTGATCATTGTCTCATATGACATCAACCAATGAGACTAAATTATAAGCCAGTAAATGATAGAATCAATTTAGGAAAAAAGCACAGAATTTCAAATGTATCTGACCTTACATTTTAGAAAATAATCCAAATCAGGTTTTTAAAGAGCAGTACATTGAGCTACATTTTAATATCTTGGATAATATTATTAGGGAAATTGACAATATAAAAATAATTAGATAAATTATTGTTCATTTACAGGATAAAGTTCAGTAGCAGTAAAGTGAACAACAAAAGAGCAAAAGCAAAAAATATACAAATTTAGTAAAATACTATAAGAACAAATACATCAAGAAAAAGTGTAAAGTGAAAAGAAAACCCAAGAGTGAAATGAATAATTAGTATAATATTTTATCTTAAAATCGTACTTGCAAATGGAACTGTAGTGATGAGATTGTGCTATATAACTAAGAGGTAGCTGTTGTTATTTTGCTCAATAGTGGCTAGATTCTTATTATAACATGAATTCAGTTTTGATCTTTGCACTTTAAACAAGTAGAAGCAAAGTTGTCAAAGAAGAGGAACTAGGGGCCAGCCTGGTGGCACAGCAGTTAAGTTCACATGCTCCAGTTCAGTGGCACCGGGTTCGCAGGTTTGGATTCTGGGCGTGGACTTATGCACCGCTTATCAAGCCATGCTGTGGCAGGGTCCTACATAAAGTGGAGGAGGATGGGCACAGATGTTAACTCAGGGCCAATCTTCCTCAGCAAAAAAAAAAAAAAGAAAGAAAGAAAGAAAAAAGAAGAGGAACTAATGCTAATGTGAATAAAGATGTAAATTGTATTCCAGGAGGAGAAGAAAAAGGAGTTGGAATGATTTACTGTTTAATCTGAGGAAACAATTTCTGACACTAAATTTAATCCTTTCCAAATTTAAGTTTCTATAATATTGTCTTTCTAACTTAATTTCCCAATATGCAAATAAAAGTGAAAAGAATTTCACCTTAAAATTTCTGATATTTCACTAGATGAAAAAAATCAGTGACTGTTTTACTAATATTCAGAGAAAATAAATGGGCAAATATTGTTCATTAACAAGTTAATTCTTATGTAAGCACATCAAGAAATGCAAATGATAACTCATTAGTAAAATATATCTTCCATAATAATAACATGATAACTCCCATAATTACAGCGCATAACTTTTTAATTATCTATGTTGGAAGAATAGAAAAAACTATATAGCTTGTAAAATGTATTGCTATCATCATAATTATTACAGTATTACAAAAAAGGTGATAAAGCATGATTCTAATTCTGTCTGCACCAGTTCTTCAATGATAAGTTAAAGCTCTGAACTTTAAGAATTTAATAGACAAGGCATATAATCCTAAAGATGTTTTTGGCTTTAAGGAGCAAGTAAAATATGGATCAATTAAATAAATTCAGCCAGTATTAACTGAACATTTACTGTAGATATAGCTTGAGACAAAAGAATTTCCCTTGCAATCTAGAAGAATTCTCTTGATACAAGGTGTCATTTCTATTCATCTGAATATCTATCAAATTTGTGTCAGAGACTTGAATGTATTACAAGTTTTAATTAATGATGCTTGTATTAGCTATCTATTGCTGCACAACAAATTATCCCTAAAGACGGTCTTGAAACAACACTTATTCTCTCTCACGGTTTCTGTGGGGTGGTAACTAGAGAGTAGCTCTGAGCAATTCAGACTTGAGTCTCATGAGATAGCAGTCTCTAGAGACTGCAGCTGAGGCTGCAGTCAGCTCAAGGCTGATGGGTCTGGAAGATCCACTCTCAGGTGGCTCACTCACGTTGCTGGCAAGTTGGTGCTGGCTGTTGGTGGAAAGCTTCAGTTTTTCTCCATGGGTCTCTCCACAAGGCTGCCTGGTCGTTCTCACAACATGATGGCTGGCTTCCCCCAGAGAAAGCAATCTGAGAGACCACCAGGTAGAAGCAACAATATCTTTTACTACCAACCTTGGAAATCACACAACATCACTCCGCTGTATTCTATGAGTCATATAATTCAGCCCTAACTAACTATGAGAATGGTCCACCCAAATGCTTGAATACCAAGAGGCAAGGATCATTGGAGTCCATCTTGAAGACTGGCTATCACAATACTTACAATGTGTTGGATTAATCTCAAGCACAGAGATTATTAGATTTAAAAAAATGAATTTCTGTATTCTGGAAAAAACTTCAAAGTTTTATTTATAACCCGGTCTACCCACTCAAATTTCCCACTGCTCTCCAATTAAGCTGATTTCTTTGTTATCCCTTAAATACGGCATTTTTATTTCCTACTCTGTAGTTTTGTTCATGTTTTACCCCATAACACTCCTAGAGAATACAGAGAATTTTTCTTTAAAGATCAACTGAAATAGTTGCATCTGCATGAAGCCTTATTTATTAGTTCCGTCTACAATGACTATCCTTTCCTCAGAAGTCCTATAGCCACACAATGAGTCCTTGTCACTCATTTAACACAGACAATAACTGAATGCTTACTGTGTGCTATGGCTGTGCTAGGTTATGGCATAAAATAATTGTTTATTTCCCTTATCAATCCAAAGAATTCACTTAAATACCTTATATTCATGATGCTAGTATTTAATACATGTTTTCAAGTATATTCTCCAAGTTGTCAAATGTAAGATGTTGGGTTTGTTTTGTTTTGTTTTGTTTTGTGAGGAAGATCAGCCCTGTGCTAACATCTGCCAATCCTCCTCTTTTTTTTTTTTTTTTTGGCTGAGGAAGACTGGCCCTGGGCTAACATCCGTGCCCATCTTCCTCCACTTTATATGGGATGCCGCCACAGCATGGCTTTGCCAAGTGGTGAATCGGTGTGCACCTGGGATCTGAACTGGGGAACCCTGGGCCGCCGCAGCAGAGCGCATGCACTTAACTGCTTGTGCCACCGGGCCGGCCCTGAGACGTTGGGTTTTTTTAATGTCCCCAAGTGTACATTTTGTGTGCAGAAAAGTATTTTCAGAGGTTAGTTTGGTTTTGGAAGTTAATTTACAGTTTTTTAATTCACAGAATAAAAAATCTATTTCTCCCTCAAGCTTTTAAGTTCAGTTTACAGGTGTTATTATTCTATTTATTAATACAGCAAATTTAGCCATCACTTGAGGGGCCCTTTAACATTTAATCCCACTTACACATTTGGTTAATCAAACTCCCTTAAGTATTTTTTTAAAACTCTATTCGTAAGTTGAAAATAGTTAACATATACCAGTTTGCCTGCCTTATAGGATTTTGTAGAGATATGTATGTAAATATGAGAGATATGTATGTAAAAGTACTTTGTAAACTCTCAATTAATACACACATATGGCATTATTGTTATTAACTTATAAAGTCAGATGTGCCACCATATTGAAATATTCTATGGAAAACAAAGCACATAGCTTTACTCATAAGTGCTTTTAATAAATGTTTTATCAGTTCTCAAAATGGTTAAAAACTTTTTCAGTAAGTTCTTCTCTTATCATGAATTAAATGGAGATTGGCGAAAGTCAAATTTAAATGAAATTAAAGTCCTCAGGAAGATTAAACATTGTTCCAACACCCTGTCTTAAATACCAAGAAGCATACCAAGCAAGCTTCAGTTTGAACTTCAGAAGAAGGTTCCAGTCTCATGAAGAGGACCTGATGGAAACCAGAGATCTTAGGTGCACTGCTAGCCATGAGTCATTGGGGTCAGCCTTCAGTCTAGTGGGACATACTTACAAATCAACCAGTGCATATCAAATGAAAGATGATGAATGCCTCTGACTGCTAAAATAATTCCAGGTAGTAACATCTTGTAGAAAGCTATCTCAATATAAGGGGACGAACCTGAGCAGAGGCAAGTCTTATGTGGAAGGCTTCTGACCCCAAGTAAGTAATGGTGAATGACAGTCTAAAATTCAAGAGAATAACAGAATGAGGATTGAGAGGAAATCAATAACAGCTAAAAGTATACAAGGCTTAAAAGTATACAATGTGTCTTCCCTAGTCATAGAGGATTTGTTCTAGAGATTCAGGCTAAATGGACAATCCACAAATAGTGTATGGTTAATGACAATAGAGATTTATTTGCTAAAAAGAGATTGCTCTTGTCACAAAATCCTTCAGAAGGCTGCTGACATTTCTCTTCATGGCTTTCCTTTCTTGCTATTTTTTAAGGTTTTCTGATTAAATACATTCAGCCTCTGTTATATACTAATCACTGTTAAGATCTTGAAGAGTTTTATCGTCTCTATACAATAAAATGGCTCATTTCCCTTTTAATAGATCCCAGTTTCAATTGTAAGTTTCTTAAGCTTAGGATCTGCATTTTATTCATCCCTCCCAATTTTTGTTAAATTATAAGAGGTAATATAGACAGAAAAGTGCAAAAATATAGATATACATATAATGAATAAATATTAGCCAGAACCTGGTGTAATTATGACCCAGATTAAGAAATAGAATGTTACCAGCAGTGCAGAAGCTCCTTGGGAATGTTATTAATTACATCCCTCTTCCGCTGCTGTAGGGGTAACTCTAGGTCTGTTTCATAGCTAATCTGACTTATGGTAACCATTTCTATCCTTTCTTCATAGATTTACTATCTATGTGTACATCTGAATATAATAGAATTTAGATTTGACTGTTTTTCACTTTGTGTGAATGGCAATATATTGTAGGTATTTTTTGTATTTTGCTCAATATTGTATTTTAAGATTTCTCGTTTTATTGATTATAGTTATACTAGTATGTTCATAGTCATTGCTGTAACAGTTCATTGAATGAATAAACCATAATTTTACAATTCATAGACACTTGGTCTGTCACTGATTTTTGTTTATTATAAAAAAAGTTGATCTAAGCATACTTGTATTTCTATTCTTGTGCAAAAGTGAAGTATTTAGCTATCTGTCAATCTATTTATTTATTTTTAAATTATTTTATTAAGGTCATACCAGCTTATAACATTGTGTAAATTTCAAGTGTATATTATTATATGTCAGTTTCTGTATGGACTGCATCTATACACTGGTACAGGACACAAGTTCACCAATAGTCTAGTTTCTTAAGTCTGCCAATTTTTTTTTGGATTGGGTTGTTTTTATTTTCCTTATTGATTTGTAGTTTTTTCTTATATTCTAGATGAATTGTTTTTTCATCCATGTCAAATATCTTCTTCCATTTTGTGACTGTCTTTTCACTTTTGCTACTGTTTCTTTTGATAAAGAGAATAATTAATTCTAATGCCATAAAATAAATGTCTTTTCCTTTATGGTTAGTGCTTTTTGTGTATTTTCCTAGAATAAAGTTACAGATATTCTCCTGTATTTTCTTCTTTAAAAAGTTTACATTCTACATTTAAGTCAGTTAGTGATTCATCTGGAATTGGCTTTTGCTTATAGTGTTACATAGGAATCCAATATAATTTTTTCCCAATGACTACCTGATTGGGCCAGCAGCATTTATTGAAAAGGCCAATCCTTTCCAGCTGCTCTGTCACATAATCTTTGTTTTATATCAAAAATCCGTATATTGGTAGGTCTGTTTCAAAGCTCTCTATTCTATCCAATGATCTATGTGGCATCAATGCTATATGCTTGGTATGTCTACCATGCACCAGTTCGACAGTTTTATTTACTGTATCTTTACTTATAACCAGTAGAGAAAGTTCTCTTTTCTTGTTTTTATTCTTCAAGAATTCCTAAGATTTTCTTGACTTTATGCATTTCTATGTAAAATTTATAGATAGCTTCTTATATTCCACAATAAAATCTATTAGGATTTTAATTGGATTAATATTGTAGCTGTAAGTTTATTAGAAGAAGATTAACATCATTAAAATACTGGGTCTCCCACCTGCAGAGCAGTGGCAGTGGCCCTGCACATGCAACTGCAAGTGGACAAGGTGGGAGCAGAAAAAACAGCCCTGGTCCCAGCCCCTAGCAGCAGCAGGTAGAACCTGTGACCAAAGGCATCAGGAGCTACAGCAGAACCAGATACCCAGCCCTCAGGGGTGGCATCCCTGACACCAGCTCCACTAGCAGCAGGGGCTGCATATAAGTCCCCAGGTCCCTGGGCCCCCAGCAGCAACAGCAACACCTGTGAACCCAGCACCCCTGGCAGTGATACAAGCAGCAGCCCCAGACAATGCAGGAGCAGCAGCACAGCTGGTGCATGGGGCAGCAGCATCTGAGCCCATGGAGAGTCAGTGGAAGAACATGAGATCCAGGTGACCCCGGAAGCAGCAGAAGTACTCACAGCCTGCTGATCCTGGTGGCATCACCTGAGACTGCAGTGACATTGTAAGCAGCAAGGCACGAGCAACCCCAGAAGCACAAGGAGGGTACTGACGATGCCTTGGACAGACTCAGTGGAGGGTTGAAACTTCAGGCTCTAAAATATAATCAGAAGCAGCTCAGAACCAAAGAAACCAAAGCCATACCCAGATAAGAAAAGGTGGTTACCACTACAAATGCACCAGCATAGGATCAATTCATCAAACACCATGAAGAACTACAGTAACACAGCAGAACAGAAGGAAAATGACAACTCTCCAGAAACCAAATATGAAGTCACAGAAGATTAGAATTACAATTATACTACAGAGAATTCAAAATAGCTGGCATAAAGAAACTCAATGAGTTACAAGAAAGCTCAGAAAGACAGTTCAATGAGCTCAAGAATAAAATTAATGCACAGAAGGAGTACTTCACCAAAGAGATTGAAACTCTAAAAAAAAAAAAATCAGAAATTCTGGAGATGAAGAATACAGTTAATGAGAAAAAAATAAAATGTAGAAAGCATTAAAAATAGAGCAGACTTTATGGAGGAGAGAATTAGTGAGCTCAAAGATAGAAACCTAGAAATGATTCAGGTGGAGGAGGAGAAAGAACCAAGACTTAGAAAAATGCAGAAATTCTTTGAGAAATATCTGACTCAATTAGGAAAAGTAACGTAAGGATTATACATATCTCAGAAAGAGAAGAGAGGGAGAAAGGAGCAGAAAGCTTATCTAAAGAAATAAGAGCTGAGAACTTCCCAAACCTGAGGAAGGAACTGGACGTGCAAGTACATGAAGCGAATAGAACTCCTAAGTACATCAATGCAAAAAGACCTTCTCCAATGCACATAATATTAAAACTAGCAAAAGTCAATGATAAAGAAAAAACTATTAAGGGAAGGAAGAGAGAAGAAAATAAACTACAAAGGAACCCCTACCAGGCTTTCAGCGAATTACTCAACAGAAACCCTATAGGCTAGGAGAGAGTGGAATGACATATTCAAAATACTGAAAGATAAAAACTATCAGCCAAGAATACACTATCCAGTGAAATTATCCTTCAGATATGACAGAGAAATAAAAGCTTTCCCAGACAAACAAAAGCTGAGGGAGTTCATTGCCAATAGACCTGCCTTACAAGAAATGTTGAAGGGAGCCCACCTACCTGAAGTGAAAAGGCAAAGGTTTACAAAGCTTTGAGCAAGGAGATAAATAGATGGACAGAATCAGGAAATTGCAGCTCCATATAAGAATAGGTTAGCAAATACATAATTATAACATAAATGACAAAGGGAAAGAAAACATCAAAAATAACTGTAACCACTTCAATTGGTCACAAACTCACAACACAAAGAATAATAATTTGTTATGACAAAAACATAGAAGGGGAAGAGGAATGGGATGGAATGTGCATAGGCTAAGGGAGATAAGAGGCTATCAGAAGAAGGATTATCTCATCTATGAGCTCTTTTATACAAACCTCGTGGTAACCACAAAACAAATAATCAGAGCAGAGTCACAAAAACCACAAGAAAAGTGTTTGAAACAGTAATCAAAAATCTCCTAAAAAACAAAATTCTAGGACCAGATAGCTTCCCTGGTGAATTCTACTAAACATTCAAAGAAGATTTAATACTTATCCTTCTCAAACTATTTTGAAACATTGAAGAAGACAGGATGCTTCCTAACTCACTTTGTGAGGCTAACATTGCCCTGATACCAAAACCAGACAAAGAAACACAGAAAAGGAAAATTACAGACCAATATTGCTGATGAATACAGATGCAAAAATCCTCAACAAATATAAGCAAATCAAATACAACAAACATTAAAAAGATTATAAGCCATGATCAAGTGGGATTTATACCAGGGATGCAGGGATGGTTCAACATCCACAAGTCAATCAATGTGATTCACCACATTAACAAAGTGAAGAACAAAAAATCACATGATCGGGGCCGGCCCGGTGGCACAAGCGGTTGGGTGCGCGCGCTCCACTGCGGCGGCCCGGGGTTCGCTGGTTCGGATCCCAGACGTGCACCGACGCACTGCTTTGGCGGGCCATGCTGTGGCAGCGTCCCATATAAAGTGGAGGAGGATGGGCACGGATGTTAGCCCAGGACCGTCTTCCTCGGCAAAAAAAGAGGAGGATTGGTGGATGTTAGCACAGGGCTGATCTCCTCACAAAAAAAAAAAAAAAAAAAAATCATCTCAAGAGGTGCAGAGAGCATTTGATAAGATTGAACATCCATTTATGATAAAAACTCTGAATAAAATGGGTATAGAAGGAAAGTACCTCAACATAATAAAGGCCATATATGACAAACCCACAGCTAATATCATCCTCAATGGTGAAAAACTGAAAGTCATTCCTCTGAGAACAGGAATAAGAAGAGGATGCCCACTCTTACCACTCTTATTCAATATAGAACTGGAAATTTTAGGCAGAGCAATTAGGCAAGAAAAAGAAAGCAAAATGATCCAAATTGGAAAGGAAGAAGTAAAACTGTCACTATTTGTGGGTCACATGATTACATATATATATATATATATATATATATATATATATATGCACAAAACGCTAAAGAATCTACCAAAAAAGTACTAGAAATAATCAACAAATACAGTAAAGTTTTAGGGTTCAAAATCAACTTGCAAAAATAAGTTGTATTTCTATACACTAATAACGAACTAGCAGAAAGAGAAGTCAAGAATACAATCCCATTTACAACCACAACAAAAAGACTATCAAAGAAGACATAAAGAAATTGAAAGATATTCCATGCTAATGGATTGGAAGAATAAACATGGTTAAAATGTCCATATTACCTAAAGCAATCTACAGATTAAATGCAATCCCAATCAGAATCCCAATGACGTTCTTCATGGAAATAGAACAAAGAATCCTAAAATTTATACAGAATAACAAAAGACTCCAAATAACCAAAGCAATCCTGAGAAAAAAGAGCAAAGCTGGAGTATCACAGTCCCTGACTTCAAAATATACTACAAAATTAATGTAATCAAAACAGCATGGTATTGGCAGAAAAACAGACACACAGATCAATGTAACAGAACTGAGAACGTAGAACTAAAACCACATATCTATGGACAGCTAATCTTTGACAAAGGAGCCAAGAACATACAATGGATAAAGGAAGTTCTCTTCAATTAATTGTGTTGGGAAAACTGGACAGCCACATGCAAAAGAATGAAAGTAGACCATTATCTTACACCATACACAAAAATTAACTCAAAGTGGATTAAAGACCTGAGCATAAGACCTGAAACCATAAAACTCAGAAGAAAATATAAGCAGTACACTCTTTAACTTCAGTCTTAGCAGTATCTTTTCTAATACCATGTCTACTCAGGCAAGGGAAACAAAGGAAAAAATAAATAAATGGGACTACATCAGACTAAAAATCTTCTGCAAGGCAAAGGAAACCATCAACAAAACAAAAAGACAACCCACCAACTTAGAAAAAATATTTCAAATCATGTATCTGACAAGGGGTTAATTTCCAAAATATATAAAGAACTCATATAATTCAACAACAAAAAGCAAACAGCGTGATCAAAAAATGCACAGAGGATATGAACAGATATTTCTCCAAAGAAGATATACAGATGGCCAACAGGCACACGAAAAGATGTTCAACATCACTAAATATGAGGGAAATGCAAATCAAAAGTACAATGAGATATCACCTCACACCTGTCAGAATGGCTGTAATTAACAGGACAAGAAATAACAAGTGTTGGAGAGGATGCGGAGAAGAGGGAACCCTCATTCACTGCTGGTGGGAATGCAAATTAGTGCAGCCACTGTCAGAAACAGTACAGAGATTTCTTAAAAAATTAAAAATAGAAATACCATGTGATCCAACTATTCCATTACTATTTATCCAAAGAACATGAAATAGATAATTCAAAAAGATATCTGTACCCCTATGTTCATTCACAATACCCAAGATGTGGAGGCAACTCAAGTGCCCATAAACAGATGAATGGATAAAGAAGATGTGATATATATATACAATGGAATACTATTCAGCCATAAAAAAGACAAAATCGTGCCATTTTATAACAACATGGGTTAACCTTGAGGGTGTTACGCTAAGCGAATAAGTCAGACAGAGAAATACAAACACAGTATAATTTCACTCATATTCTGAAGATAAACAGACACGTAGATAAGGAGAACAGATTAGTGGTTACCTGAGGAGAAGGGAGTGGGGAAAGGGCAAAAGGGGGATAAAGGGGCACAAATGTATGATGAAGGATAAAAACTAGGCTATTGAAAGAAGTCTATATAGAAGATAAAATATAATAATGTATACCTGAAATTTACATAGTGTTATAAGCCAATATGACCTCAATAAAAAAAAAATACTGGGTCACCCAATCAATGGATATAGTGTATTTTTCCAATATTTAAGGTTTTCTCTAACAGCACTGAATAAAATTTTATTATTCTTCTTAGAAATTATGAATATCTTTTATTGAATTATTTATAGGTACTTGACTTTTTTGATGTTTTTGTAAATGGCATATTGCTAAATTTTCGTTTTCAAATATTTGTTTATATCTAGAAATACAATTAATTTATATGAATTCTACATCAAGAAACCTTAACGAATTCTTTAATTATAATAATTTATGAGTAAATTCTTGTGGATCTTCTACTTATATAATCATATCATTTACAAATAACAGTTTTTATTTTTTCTAATCATTATAATATTTATTTTTCTTGTTTACAGCACTAGCTACATATTTTGTCCAAAGTTTTATAAAAGTAGCATTGCTGTCCAAGATTGTCTTGCTCTCATTTTCAAAGAGAAACCTGACATTTTTCCGTTATGCGTGATGATTGCTGTAGTTTTTGAAGCTACTCTATCAGATTAAGAAAATCCCCTATAGGCAACAAAAGACCCCGAATAGCTAAAGAAATCCTAAAGAAAAAGAACAAAGCAGGAGGCATCACAATTCCTGACTTCAAAACATACTACAAAGCAATAGTAATCAAAACAGCATGGTACTGGTACAAAAACAGACACACAGATCAATGGAACAGAATTGAAAGCCCAGAAATAAAACCACACATATACGGACAGCTAATTTTCGACAAAGGTGCTAAGAACATGCAATGGAGAAAGGAAAGTCTCTTCAATAAATGGTGTTGGGAAAACTGGACAGCCACATGCAAAAGAATGAAAGTGGACCATGTGCTATCGCCATTCACAAAAATTAACTCAAAATGGATCAAAGACCTGAAGGTGAGACCTGAAACTATAAAACTCATAGAAGAAAATATAGGCAACACACTATTTGACATTGGTTTTAAAGGAATCTTTTCGGATGACATGCCTACCCAGACTAGGGAAACTAAAGAAAAAATAAACAAGTGGGACTTTATCAGATTAAAGAGCTTTTATAAGACAAATGAAGCCAGAATCAAGATGAACAGACAACCAACCAGCTGGGAGAGAATATTTGCAAAACATACATCTGACAAGGGGTTGATCTCCATAATATATAAAGAACTCACACAATTGAACAACAAAAACAAACAACCCGATCAAAAATGGGCAGAGGAAATGAACAGACACTTCTCCAAGGAAGATATACAGATGGCCAATAGGCACATGAAAAGATGCTCAACATCACTAATCATCAGGGAAATGCAAATCAAAACAACACTAAGATACCACCTCACGCCCGTTAGAATGGCTATAATCACCAAGACAAAAAACAAATGTTGGAGAGGATGTGGAGAAACAGGAACCCTCATACACAGCTGGTGGGAATGCAAATTGGTGCAGCCTCTATGGAAAACGGTATGGAGATTCCTCAAAGAATTAAAAATAGAGATGCCCTATGATCCAGCCATCCCACTACTGGGAATCTATCCAACGCACCTGAAATCAACAATCCAAAGAGGCTTATGCACCCCTATGTTCATTGCAGCATTATTCACCATAGCCAAGAAGTGGAAGCAACCTAAGTGTCCCTCGACTGACGATTGGATTAAGAAAATGTGGTATATATATACAATGGAATACTACTCAGCCATGAAAAAAGACAAAATCGTCCCATTTGCAACAACATGGATGGGCCTGGAGCGTATTATGTTAAGTGAAATAAGCCAGAAAGAGAAAGACAAACACTGTATGATCTCACTCATATGTGGAATATAAACCAACACATGGACAGAGAAAACTGGACTGTGCTTACCAGGGCAGTGGGGGTGGGGGTGGGCACAAGGGGTGAAGGGAGTCATATATGTGGTGATGGACAAACAAAAATGTACAACCCAAAATTTCACAATGTTAGAAACCATTAAAACATCAATTAAAAAAAAAAAAAAAGAAAATCCCCTATAGTCTTGTTTCCTAAGCGGTTTCATCAAGAATAAATATTGAGCAACTAGACTTTCGGTGGGAGACATGATGTAGTCTATACAGAAGGCAAAATTTAATGATGTACACTGGAAAAAATTAATACAGAAGGCAAAATTTAATGCTGTACACTGGAAAAAATTAACAAAATAAAGTCTGCTGAGCTAAAATAAAGGCAAAGCAACTGGTTGCTCTAATATGTATAGCATTGACTTTATGCTTTAGGACACACAGCAGTAAATCCAACACTGTATAGGAAATATTTCCCTCAACAAGTTTTTTTTTTCCTGCCTTAACATGACTGAAACCTTTGCTGAAAGCTGCAATTAATTTAATTTCTCCATGCATCTTAAAAATAAAAACATAATTCCTTATATGAAAAAGAATAGGGGCCGGCCTAGTGGTGTAGTGGTTAAGTTCGCACACTCTGCTTCAGTGGCTTGGGGTTCACAGGTTCGGATCCTGGGCATGGACCTATGCAACACTTATCAAGCCATGCTGTGGCAGGCATCCCACATATAAAGTAGAGGAAGATGGGCACGGATGTTAGCCCAGGGCCAATCTTCCTCAGCAAAAAGAGGAGGATTAGCAACAGATGTTAGCTAATCTTCCTCACCAAAATAACTAAATAAATATAGAATTGTTAAAAGTGTTTTTCTGTGTCTATTCAGATGATCATATATTTTCTCATTTTTCTATTAAAGTAATGAATTATGTTGATTGATTTCCTAGCGTTAAACCAAGCTCACATTGCTAATATAATCCTATCTTGGGCACTTAAGTATCTTTTTAAATATTTTACAGGATTTTTACATCTTTTTTCATAATGAGATTGGCCCACAGTCTTCCTCTCCTGTAATGCTCCTGGTAGGCATCTCACCCACATGCTAGCCTCTTAAAATAAGTTAGGGAGTAAAATCTCTATTTCTACTCTCTGGACAAGTTTATGTAACCCTGGCTTCATTTATTATTTGAATGATTAATATAATTTTCTGGTGATCCAACTGGATTGAGAATTTTTTGTGTGCGAGAAGATGATCAATTGCTGATTCAATTTCTTTAATGGTTAAAGGCCTAACAAAGTTTTGTATTTCTTCTTGAGTTAGTTTTGATAGGCTATCTTTTTCTAGAAATTTATTCATTTTATATAAATTTCCAAAATTATTGACATAAAGCTTTTCATAATATCTACTTATTAAACTTAAATTTTTAGCATCATCTGTAGTGATGTCTCCTTTTTTATTTTTATTTATTCTTCCTTTTCTCCTTTTTCTTGATTAGGATTGGCAGAAGTTTAGCAATCTTACTATCATATACAGAAATTCTTTGCATTATATATTTCTTTTCTATTTCATTAATTTTTGCTCTTTTATTATTTTCTCCCATCTACTTTATTTTGGTCTTTTTAAAATGTTTTCCGTTGTAATGTGTGTGTTTAAGACTATAAAGTTTCCTCTAATCACTGGTTTAGCTGCATCATGCACATTTTGTTATAAAATATTTTATCTTTCTTCATATTCATCATATTTTCTAATTTCCATCACGATTTTTCCTATGATCCATAAGTTATTTATAAGTGAATGTCTTAATTTCTAAACATACAGAGATTTTTATTTTAATTAAAATATTGATTTACGGCATAATTGCATTAAAATCAGAGAAAATACACATTCAGGTCCTTAGTTGTTTCAAAGAAAAGGTTGGTGCAAGCTATCTGGCATAGTATGTGAACATCAAAGTTTTAGTCAGGTACCAAGATATATGAAACTACAAAGGGATGGGACAAATAATCATAGGCAGATTTTCAAATAAAATATCCAAAACTTGTTCTGTGGACCCTTGAATCACTTTACCCACTCCATAACATAAAAAGAATCAAAGTGTGGGGAGAGAGGTATAGATATTATCTGAGAGGAGGTTGTCTTTGCAGAATACTTCTTTGGAATCCCATTGCCACTTCCTCCACCCCCAATTCAAATCCACCCCCCGCCTTAATATGTGGTCCTTACAGTTGAAAGGCATAGTGGCCTCGGAACTGACTCACACCTGAAAAAGCAAGAGAATGAAAGACTGCTGCCTAGCTGCTCTGGTATAGGACCAGGAGAGTTATTACTGGCGGGGATTGTTAGAGAAAGAGATATATGACTCTTTTCTGTGGACCGAATGAAGAGAGAGAATGAGAGTGTGCGCTTAGAGTTTTGAGTCCTGTTCCTTAGGGCTGTGTAGAGAGCTGGGCACTTCAGCACCGTGGCTTAACACAGGATTACCAGTGCTTAGGGAGGAGTAGCCAGTGAGCTCCCAGAATAGGGATCCAGAATAGGGATCCATCCTCACGAACCAAGGAGCTGCAGGGGAGGGAGGCCCCAAAGCACACCTTTGAGGAACCCGTGAAAATGCACCATTCAGCAGTTGGCTTTAACCATCTGCCAGGCTCTGGGCACAGCTTACGGTGTCAGGTCAAGTCATATGTTTCATTCAACTTTCTCACTTGTCCCTCACACTGTCCAAATAACGAGTGGACAGAAAGGGGCTGGAGAGGGACCAAGAAAGTAGAAAAATGGAGAATTAATAAAGAAGTCACTTTGTAGAATTCCATCCCACACTGACTTGAGCTACGGGAGAGAATTTTCAATGATTGTTTTGGATTGTACATTCTAATTTTGAATTGATATGCTCTGCAAATTTACTTACCCACAGAACAGTCCATTTCTTAAGAGTGAGCAAAAAAGCCATGGGTCTTCAATATTTGCATCAAGGGCAGGAAGTTTATGTTCAAATAAATTGGAAAGAGATGGTAGGAAACAAAAATGAAGTAGAATTTTAGTTGCATTTTATGATTTGTGGTTTCTATGCTCTTTAAATCATTTTGTAAGTTTTATGCCTACTTATGACTGTGAAATGAGGAGTAATCAGTGCTGCTAATTATTTATATAGCAATATTTTAATAAAAGCATTCTTATTTATGGACAATAAAAAAAATTGGCGACTAGAATCTGTCTTTCAAATTCTGAGATTGAGCTGGCAAGCCCGGTCAGTTGTAGGAAATTGCCCCAGAACCCTGTCTTTTCAAAATCCATTGAACCACCACAAACACGGTGATAGCTTTCCAAATTGCACACCTAATGCTTAGATGAAATCCCACAGATTCTATGAAACAGGTGAAGAGATTAACCCAATACCCACAGAGGTTGGGCAGAAGGGTAAGCGAGAGAATCAGGTAGGGTATAAGTGCACATGTTTGTATGAAAGAGAGCACTCCTCAATTTAAAGGGGCACTTGTTACTCGGGTTTAACTGAATGCTGCCATGAGGGAATAGGAGGCCTAGAGTTGACAGAAGAGCTGAAAGTGAGATTTCTCTTTCTTACTTAGTTACTGTTGTTTTGTGAAGTTTTTTTATTTTTAAATATTCCCCCATAGTCATAAAACACTGTGTGGCCAAACAACACACAGCTGCAGTTGCATGTCAGAGGTGGCCAGTTTATGAACTCTCGAAGAGAGGCTGTTGACTTCTGCCTGGAACTCATCCCAATTTATTAAGTAATGGCAGGGTAATGAACCAGTTGACAAATTTCAGTTTGTTGTTTTCTGATACTAGAAATTTCCTGCATATCTAGCCCAGATTCATAACATCACAGCTTCTCCATTTCTTTGCATGCTCACAAGACATTTATGAACACCAGTCATTTAATCCTCCCTACCTTCTCAAACTCCCCTGGCTCTTAATAGTTCTCCGGGAGCCAGAAAAATTTGTATTTGAATTAACAATCCATCCTGACCCCACTTGAAACTTCAATGGGGATGCTGTAGCAGTTTCCCTAATCAAACTATTACTCAAAGTGGCTAATTTTCTTGAGAAGCCCATATGGCAGAGGCCCAGGGTCTTTCAGTGTTAATGAAAACAAGAGGAAGATTAATAGTAGAATTGAAAGCAAGCAATAAGATCTTATAAGGAGTAGGGAATGAAGGGTGTCACCTTAGGAAAAGATGGTCAAAAAGCTGGAATTTAACTTATGTGCCTAGAGAGATTGCAGTACTTCAACTAATATTTGTCTTGGCCAAATCTAGTTTCCTATTATCTTAAACAAGTACAAGCAAAAAAGAAAAAAATTAGAGTACACTAAATTAATACTAAAATTTTTCCTGAAAGCACTAGACGGCAGCTCTTTTCTTGAAAGGTAAACACCTCTGGTTATCTTGTGGGTATGAAACAGTGAAAAAAGCTCAGATGACTAGTCAGAAAACGTGAGTCTAGTCCAGGATCTCTCAGAGAGTGTGTTGATATACCAATGTATAAAAATTATCTGTAGTAATTGCTGGAAACACAGTTTTCTGGGTTTTACTGAAAGGGGCCCTGGGGATCTCTGGGGGTGAGCCCTGAGAAAAAATATTTTTAACAGCTACCTTAGGTGATTGTCATGAGTAATAAATGTTGAGAGCTACTGGTTTGAGTCAGAAAGTGTATGTCCTTGGGCTTCCTCCTCTGATAATGAGCACAAATAATGTCAGACAGCCCGATCCCCTAGGCAATGGCAAGGATTAAATGAGATAATTGATGAATAAAGTGCTTTGAAAAATGTACAGCATTCTACAAGTGGAATGGATAGAGCAAAGAAGGACTGGCAAGAGATTTAATGATAAGAAGAAAGAACTCTTCTAGCTTCCAGGCCTGTAAGAGGGGCTACAGGGCCTATGGCAAATGCTCTTCCCACATCCTTAGGGCATTTAGTGCTCTGCTTGTCCGTCTGTCTGTCTCTCTCCCTTTCTCATTCGGATCTTTCCCATCCCAACTCTCTCAAAGAGGCTTTCTCTCTCTCTCAGCCTCTATTACTTTCTCAATCTCTTTTAACCTCATTCTTACTTTCAATCTTTTTCTGGATATCAATGAATTTCTCTCTCTCTCTTTCTGCATCCTTTTTTCTATCCCTCCCACCACCAAATCTCTCTAGTTTATATATAAACAATACCACAAAGAAAATGGAAAAAAATGTCTTTTGTTGTCATATGCTCTAACAAATGTCTCTCATGGCAGAGAATAGGCCTTTTCTATGCAAAGCACAAACTTGCCAACAGCCCTATCTGAAAATTCCCAAAGGAAGTAAACATTCGGGAATAGAATTGAAATCTTGCTCCAATGAACATATCTAGGAATAACCAGATGAAAGTGAAACAAGATAATTTGAGACAAAATGTATGGAAATTGTTTGTTACAATAAGATCATACAATTGTAGATCTGGAAAAAATCTTTAATATCATTTAGTTAAACCACACTCATTTTATAGATGGGGAAATTAAAGACTTGAGAAGTTAAAAAATTTGCTTGGCTCAGTCATACAGCAATCTGGTGGCTCCTGGTAACTAAAACCAAGGGCTCTTGGCTCCGAGGACAGTGTCCTGTCCACCATTGCACAGTGCTGGCTTGTGACACCAGTCAGAGCTCGCTGAGAAAACAATATGATTGTTATATTGCCATATATGTACATAGAGAGAGAGAGAGAGAGTACTAAAGTAGTCTTTTTAAAATGTAATATGCTCGTAAATAGTTAAATAGTATATGTGTTATAGGGGTTTTGTGTCTTTATTTGGCAAAGTAAAAAGCTGTTAATCCCATGTCAACTGTCCAAAGGGCATTTTGATTATTTATCGATCAATGAAATTTTAAAAACCTGGAAATAACTGAATTATCTGATGCCTTTGTTTCTGGACAGGATTCAAATAAAGTTAATTACTCAACATACTGAAACTAGATGTCAGAGATGAAGAGGTGAAATCTGTAATCAATGTGTCTTTACAATTGAATTTCCATAATTTTACCTTTTATTCTGGTGGGGGTAAGGATTCATCTTGATCTAAATGGTTCAGGATTATCTGATGAATGATGCATAGAATTATAGGATACCAATTTTTTCTTGTGAGCAAGACACAGGAATGATTCCACACTTGCATTCAGATAATCACGCGATTCTTGTGTGATTTCGACAGTAAATACAAACCACAGTCAGGCATTTTCTGCTATTTATACAACAAGACATCAGGTCAGCTTCATAAAGCAAATCAAATAAGGTTACCCAACCAAGACAGTATTCAAAAATGACACTCCCAGATTCTCCACTACACAGGCCAAGGATAAAATAAATATTGCCTTCAAGTTACTGAAAACAAAGCCAGGAATGCTTTGAGTATTTACAGCTCTGCTAACTTTTAAAGAAATACACTTCTCCAAATTAAAGCAAGAGCTAGTTAGTAAGCATCTCATCTGTGTCCAAAGATAGGTCTTGGGAAAAAAAGATCGATTAGACCTTGTCCTTGCTCCCAAGAGATTTGGGTTTAGTTAGATTGTGATGGACCCTACTAACAGGTTTTTAAGTTGTTGGCAGCATTATCATTTTTCTTTCTTCTACTTTATAGATCTATAGAGTTTTAAACTTCAATTGATATAAAACTTATACCCAGTAAATGATGTTGTCAGAAAACGAAAAAGAAAGAAGAAAATAAAAATAACAAAAAGCTTATTGATTCACATAATTTAATCATCCTAATCCCAGTAATGCAATTACTATTAATAAATGTTTAAATTAGTTTAATTCTGTGCATTTAAAAAGGCAAGTCTCACTTTTTAAAAGTGGGTTTGCAGGGAGAGAGATAATTGGGGGATGTCTCCTTGTTGGACTGAGGAGCTGTCACAATGGCCTTGAGCTGACAGATGCAGGAGTGGGCTCTGTACCCCAAGGAGAGTGTTCAAGTATTCAGTGCTTATGTCCTCACACTTGCTGAATGGCCTTGGTGAATGATTTCACAGTTCATACCACAAAAATCATTTCTTTTCCCATTTCAGTTAAAAATAAATTCAATGTGTGATATAAATGGTTTTCCTTGTTTTTTGTGTGCTATTTTTATAACAGACTTTATTTCAATACATGGCTATTTGAATGTGTACCAGCCATAGAAAATATCTAAAGGTATTATGGCTAAGAAAACAATGGTGGAAGGGCCCCATGGTGTAGTAGTTAAGTGCACATGCTCTGCTGCTGGCAGCCCAGGTTCGGATCCCGGGCACGCACCGAGGCACCACTTGCCAGGCCATGCTGTGGCGGTGTCCCATATAAAGCAGAGGAAGATGGGCACGGATGTTAGCCCAGGGCCAGTCTTCCTCAGCAAAAAGAGGAGGATTGGCATGGATGTTAGCTCAGGGCTGATCTTCCTCACACACACACAAAAAAAATGGTGGATTGGCAGTTAAAGCCCCAGCCAGTAAGGAAGATTCTCAAATTTATAAAATGTCTTCTTATTTATTCATTGATTCTGTGAGTTAAATTTTTGCGTATTAATAACTAACATTTTAAGAGTAAGTTATGACTTAGCATCTAAAATAAGTTTTCTGATTTTCACGTGACACAAATATTGTGTCAGCAAACACCATTTTTCTCATTTTTAGACAAAGAAATTGAGGCTAAGAAATATTTAGTGTCTTGGCCAATTTCAGCATACTAAGAGGCTAGCTCCAAAGTTGGTTCTCACATTAAGACCAAGGTTCCTTCCAATAATATATTCCACTTCTCAGATGAAGCAATGCTTAATGCTTTAAGATAAGTAATAATATTCGAGGATGTTGTTGGGATCTCAAACTAAAAATTTTAATTCTCATTAAATACAAACACAATTTTGCTTATTAATTTGAGTGCTTAGTTTACACAGTGAGCTAAATAACTTACAAATCTGAAAGGCGCTATAGAGAACACACCAGTCTATACATATCACATTGTGCCTGGATATATTGTGATTAAGAATATAACTTGGCAATCATCTTTCTAGTATCCTACAATTCTATTGTGAAAAATTTTCATGTGCTGGTTTTTCACTCTATGAGAATTAACATTTTAATTATTTAAATGTTTGCTGATTTTGGATTGGAATCAACTTGGAAAATAAGTGGTTTATCTAAGGAATGGGATATAACTATAGGACTCTTGAGTGCCAAAATTCAGCAAAACTTACAGTCACCACGTGCCAGACATTATTCTAGGTGTTTCATTGTGTATTACCTCACATGATCCTCCCAGTATCCCTGTGAGATAGGGACGGTGCTCAGCCCAGTCTACAGCTGAGAAAACTGGAGGTTAAATAACTTGCCCAAGTTCACACAGAGGGCAAGTGGCAGAGCTGGAACTTGAACGCAGACAGTGTGGCTCCAAAAGAGTCACAAATGTGACACTAAATGATTAACTCACTAATGGTGATGTTCTCTTTGTTTCTGTCCTTCTCTTCCAAGTCCCGTATTAGCTACACTGACATTTATATTAGAGCCAAGCACATTTTTTTTCAACCAACATAACAATGGATAGGTAGGTAAATGTCTACAACTCCTTTCAACCCATCCCCTAAGAATTAATTGAATCCAGGATATTAAGAGGATTGTTATCACTAAGTATTAATTCATTCATAGCACAGTGGTCTTAGTTGTTGGTTGAGAGGTGCTGAAGATGCTGTGAGAGACAGCAGTGGCTTCTGAATTACTTAAGTGGCAAATCCCTATCCCTATTCTTTTTGATTAGAAAAACTCAACTTCCTGCAGTTTCACTACATTGGAAGGTATCAAGCTATAGGGGAAGATTTTGAAGAACAACTTCCTTTGGTTCTATTTTAAGCCACGTCACTCTAGTGTGACTTTATACTATCGCCAAACCTCTGTTTCCTAATCTGTAAAACAGGAATGATATAGCTGACCTTGAAATGTCGTGATGAAAGTAATGCATGTAAAGTGCCAGGCACAATAAATGGTAGACGTCAGTGGATGTGTGACAATATTTATTTGGGTTAACTCAGACCAAACCCAATGGTGATCTCCATTCTCTGGTTTTTGACACAACTAACTGAAATTTAGACCAGAATATGACTGATTAAACAGATTAAAAAGCAGTTCACATTTCAGATGAGCAGTATACTAAGAATAAAATCAATGGCATTGACATTTTTGACTACTAACCTCACAATATAATTCATTATTGACTCTATAGAAACAGACAAATGATTGCCTTAGAACAGGACTTGATTAGAATATTGTTTAACTTATTCAAACAAAAGACTAATCAAAGCATTTTTAGGTTTTTTTTGAAGCGAAGGGGAAGAAAGGTAATGAATATTAATTAAAGTGTCAGAGAAAGTGTAACTAATCTATACCTAGATACACATTATCATCCAAACCAAAATGTTCCCACCAAGAAAAATAAATCCTGGATTTCTCCAGAAAGCAGAGCCTGGGACAACGGCTTGTGTGCAGACAGTTTATAAAGGAAAGTGATCTCATGGAAAGCAGCAGAGGACTGAAACAGTGAAATGTGAGCAGGAATAGAATAGGAAAGCATGCATTCACTGGCTCCATTTCCCCTTTGGGCAAGAGCTGTCTCATAGAGTGCTAATGCTCCTGCACTTCTAGCTCAAACATACAACAGTGGCAGGTGGCGTTCTGCAGGTGAAACATGCCTTAACATCAGAATAACAGCAGGCAGGAAAGCAAGAGATATGCATTCACACAAGGCAAGGTGCTGTCAGGTTACACCTGTGCGTAGCAGGTTGCCATAGCTATGGCTGGACCAAACACAGCCAGAGAGGATATTGGGAAAGACACAACAGGTGTCTAATATTCTTATGATGTCTGCTTCTATTTAGAGACTAGTTATGATTATCTCTATGGGTATATCATTCTATAAAACATAAAATCTCTACTCAAGTTTAGAAAATGATTTTTCTTGTGGTTGCCTGGTTGGGTAGCATATAGTGGCCTTTCTAGATATAATTTGATACCACTATGTTTCCCATGCTGATGCTGATATTGTGTGAAACGGTACGAAAAGGGTCTTGTTTGCTCACTGAAAGACCTTTTGCTGGCACCTAATAGGCATTATTGTCTTAACCTGATAAAGCCATAATGACCCAAGGGATTCAGTAACAGGAAAGGAGACATTTACAACTCAGGAATTGAATGTTCCTTAGAGTAAATTCCTGCTTTGACATTCACTGTTTAGAAACGCGCATCTCAAATTGTTCTCAGAGATGAAGAGGAAGTTGGAAAGTGATGACTAAATAAAAAGAATATAAGTTACTTGGATAGATAATTATTCACCAATTAAAATATTTACCTGAAGCTTGAAATGTAACTTCATTAATGAAAAGAAAAGATGGGCAATTATTCAGTAAATTAAAAGCTTTCTGAAACCCTAAAATGTTCATTTTTTTCTCAATTATCTAAATAATTACAATCAGCAAGATAAAATTGCCAGAGAATTTGCTGGTTGCAACTGTTATGAATCTCTTGAAAATAGGAATTCTAGAATGATCACTTCTACTTTAGGTCCAGACCATTCAAAAAAAGAGTACTGTTTTGTTTTGTTTGGTGGTTACCAGAGGGTAAGGTGGGAAAGGGAAGGGTGAAAGGGGTAAAGCAGGACAACTATACTGTGACGGATGGAAACTACACTTGTGGTGGTGAGCACGCTGTAGTGTATACAGATGTCGAATTATAATTTTGTACACTTGAAACCCATACAATGTTATAAACCAATATTACCTCAACTTAAAAAAAAGAAAGAAAAAAACTAAAGCAGTGAAGAAAGAACGCTAAACAAATGGTTTGGGGACTGAATACTTTTCTCATTGGATTTGTTTCCGCATTGATTCACTCTTCATATAATAGATCACTCATTTCAGGTAAAATCTATTGACAGTAACTAAGCTAAACAGAAGTAATAAGCAAAATGTTCTTCTCTAAAGCCACTCGTATATTACCTAAAATAACACGTGAATTAACAATGTGCGGTATTTAACTTTCTTCCAACTTCTGTTTTTGTGAACTTTGCTTTTTAAAAAAGCCATTTTGTATTTTGGAGAATTTGGTTGAAAATAAGATTTCTCCTTGAATATTTCTAACTATAAGTAGATATATAAAGTATTTTATATTCAAAAAGGAGAAGTAGAGTCAATTCTATTTAGGTCTTCTTCCTCCCAATGATTATAGTCATAGCAGTTTCTTCTTCCAGATTTGTTGTAAATTGCTGTCACCTGGTACTAGCTTGTCCTCTATCCCTATATCTTCCGTCTGCTGCAGCTTGAAGATTGGCTTACCTTTGATAAGAAGCCCCTTTCCTTATATTTGGGGCCCACTTTCATAGCTAAGAATCAAAATAATCCACTTGTCTCCATGTTATGTTCTGTGATTCGTACCTGTACATAGTCTTATAACTACTTGGCTCATCCTCCTCTTTCCCTCACTTCTAGGGCAAGGGCTGAGTCTTATTGCTCTCTAGAAACCTACGGCATTTAGCATAGTGTTTGTCTTAGTGTGTTCACAAAAAAACAAAATGGAATGTTCAATCACTAAGAAATGAATTTCTCCAAGCAATTAAATTCTTCTTCAGATACCAATAAAATGATGTTCGTTCCTTCTTGCAAACGCCTGAAACATTTTAATCTTCCCTAAATTAGTGTAAAGTTCAAAAAGAAAATGGAACTTGAAGAGTAAATTGCTTCCAGAGTCTCCTTTTTCTTGCAATCTCTCTTCATTGAACTTCTCTCAGTCTTGACAGTCAAAAGCTCATCGATCTAGACTTAGAAGCCAAAGGGGCTTAAAAGCCACTGTAGGGGTCTGTTCAGTTTTAAATACAATTTAGAAAACCTTGGGAAAGAATGACAGTTCCTTTTCAGGAACCTCCCGCACACGTTTCAACAGAACAGCTTTCCAAATTGGAGACTGCAAAATATTATACTACCAACCACGTAATAGAAAGTCACTCACTGCCCTCTAGAAAGATTCTCTTGGTTTTCACAAAGAGCACAAAAGACTATATTGTATTTACTTAAATCTGAGACTGACAAAAACATCAGTAAGAAAAACAAAAGTAGTCAATTTCTCTAAAAGATCATTATTTAGGAATAAATTACTATGCCAAAAAGCATGGATCTTGACAACTTGTGAATTTAAGGGAGATGAAATGCCTCCCTCCCTACCCCTGATAATCAACTCTGCCGATGAACTATGTTAAGCATTCTAAGTTTAGGGAATGTATAAAGCTTTGAAATCAATGTGTTTCCGGTACACGAGGTTGGGGAAAGAACTTAATAAATCGACTTGGGAAATGCTTCATTTCCTGCACTGTACCTGGGAAGGAAAACATAAAACAGGCTGAGCCAGCTGCAACAAAATCATACACGTGGGTGGGAAGATCTCTTCCAATCCCTTCTAGGCCACCCCCAGATGGCCAATTTATGCTCCTGGGCTAGAGCTTCTTTTCCCAAGAGAAATGGGGTGGTTCCTACAGACACTTGCCTGAAGTTAACACATAGGCTTTTGGCAGAAGTTGAAGGAGAAAGTCATTATGTAACTGTTGTCTCCTCAAACGAGAAAGCATCTTACTTGGGTTACTAGTCAACAGAGAGGTTGGGCTCATCACCAGTGAGCTAAAGAAGGTTGGTATTTTCCCAAAATAATCATAATAGAAAGATCTGCCAGGTCTCCTCTGGGTTGTCCGTCACCTTTCCATCTTCCTTGATGGCTGCTTCTAGTGATCCTCTGCCACTTTGCTTTCAGAAGGACATGTAATCCACTCAGAGTTTAACAACGCCGGGAAAGCAGTGTACTCACTGATGCTTGTAGACCTGGAATGGTGAGCAGCCTCACCCAGGCTTCCAGAATTTGTATTGACCTGACACGTGTTTGTGAGCAGTGTTTTTTATGGCATTGAGATTCCTATCAATCTTTCCCATGCATAGTGAAGAGTTACTTACAAGCTAGTGCATTGATTTCTGTGGCACCTTATAAATATTCTTTATTTAAAAAAATCAGATTCTTTGTAACTCCTCTAAGTTAAATTTTCTGGCCTTGATACCCGCTGCAATTTAATCCTGGAAACTCCAAGATGCATGGTAAGCAATCATATGTGATTTTGAAGTGTTTGGGAACTTGTCCTAAATTTATATACATATTTCGAGAAATTAATGATAAACATTGTTCAAGAAGTGCACTTATTTTTTCCTACATTATCACTGTAAATTAGAATTTTGTAAGCAGCAAACTTTCAAATAGAGCACATGCAAAATAAACTGAGAGCCGAGTTTTTTCCAGGGCTCCTCAGAGACAGAATCAATGTTCCCAACAGTGTTCTTTGATGGTAGTTTATACTTTGGTTTCACACTGATGAAATCTGTCTTGTATTAGAATTACATGGTTCTTTCTCCCAGTCACACATTTACCACTAGGGGCAAGGATAATGCCTTGCTCATTTTCGTATTCCTCGCACTGCCGAGTACATGGTAGAAGCCTAATAAATATTGATGAAATTTAATTGCATACAGTGAATCGCTCAGGAAGGGTTAAAAGTCAAATGCAATCATTTATTGCAACTGGGCATTAATATAGTTTGGGTTATGTGGCTACATATATATCCTTTATCTGAGTCTCTGAACCTGCAATCAGTGAGTAGGGTTTTTATGTCTATAAATTCCCCGAAATGTTATGCAAAATGTTGTGTGTATATGTGTATATATGTGCTTATTTCTGGAGCAAATGTCGATAAACTTCAATCAAATGACTCTCCCCTTTATCCACCCCACCCCTCAAGATATTAGGATTCACTTCCCTAGGCAGCTTCACCCAACCTCTCAGTTTATCAGGGCCTAGAGAGAGTAGGGACAAATGTAGGCCAGCCTCTGCCGTGCAACGTTTCTGATTACAGCCTTTACCCATGCATGACAGCCTTGTGATTTCTAGACTTATGTCTGAAAAGAGCACATTTTTGAGAAATAGTACATTTTTAACCAGCCTTTTATCCCCAGATATTTCTTCTCAAAAAAGCCTATGGTATATGTCCAGAACCTTTATGATACCATCAAACACAGTTCAAGACACTGCACCCTTCAGAGAAAACAAACACTCTCTCCGTGGAGCCTTCTGCACGCACTCCCAGTCAACATCCACACAGCAACTCAGCAAATGAATTGCTGCCTCTAAGTTTCAGGAGAAGCTCCCTGAAGGTAAACTGAGGCTAAGAGCCCCCTACTAGTGACTTCTGATCTACACCGTCCGAGGAATGAGAGAAAACGGTACCTCCTTTATTTGTACTCTTGCAGAGCCTGGACAGAAGACAAACGATGGTCACTTGAAGCAGTTTCATGGTGCCCGTGGATCGTCACAGTGGCTCCTTTCTCCAGAGTCAGGCAGGGACAACTCCCTCTCAGCCTGGCAGGGCCTTCTTAGCAAATGGAAAAGGTGTGCTGAATGCAAGCAGCCACTGCCCATTCCTGCTTATTTGGGGGGCCGTGATAAAGAACGGGAGGAAATACACACACTCCCTTTGGGAGTTCAGCACAGAGGAGATTTATTGTTTCAGTCCCTTACAGGAACTTTTTTTTTTTTTTTCTCTTCCTTTGGCAGCCACTTGTGTTTTTGTTACTACATTATTTTGTTCTTCTTCAACAAAAAGGTCAGGACCGGTTTTGAACAGAAACAGATCTTTCTTCAGACTGGATCATACAGCTTTCTAACTTTTGTTGTTACAGTGTTTTTTGGAGTGGTAATAAAAGGGCCTCATTAAACAGCAACTCAGTTTCGATAAAGAGGCGTTAATTGCCTGAAGGTTAAATTTTCGAACAAAATCCACAAGGAATCAACTCTTCTCTTTTTCCAATTCAAAAACCGGATTAGCAAAGACCGCCTTCTGGAGATAAATGCAAAACCTTATTAAATAGATCATGCTCTGCTCTTGAATAAGTAAAGAGACTTCTTAGGGGTATTCAGGGAGGTTTGTCAGGATATTTCTAATAGAATTAAGCAAAGACATGTGAATATTCACTGCTCTTTCCTGGTTTTTGTTGATGAAATATGATGAAGAAGAAGGAGAAATTACTTATAATACCCTGTTGATGCTCTGCTCTAAGGAATACGATTGGAATGGCATTAGGGAGGAATGCTCTCACAGCAAATCAGTGAAGTTGGGAGAGAGGGATTCTTCAGCCAAGAATGCCAACCAGGTAAGATACTCTGTATATCAGGAGTCCCTTTGATGTGAGTAGCAATTGATTAAAACATGGTGATAACACAGCCACTGCTCTGACTACAATCTCTTGTGTGCCAAGTGACTCTACACGTTTCCCCAGCCACAGGCTGCACATCTAGTCTCAGCCAATCGTCCTTTCATACACCTTTAGGCATAAAGCCTCCTGGACAAAAGAATGTACTGGATCGACATAGATTCCTTTACTCCACCAAGAAAACTATTCCAAAATTATACCTCTATCTGTTTATAAGGAGGACATGCATTTCATTGCTGCATCGTGCTGGGAAGGACTCATTACTAGAGTGGTTCTAGCAAGTCGGCTGATCAAAACTCTAGGCTGTTTTCTCCTAAGTTATACCAAGTCTCAGAAGAGCCTCCAAGTTTCTATTTTGCAGATAGCAAGACTTAATTTTACCCTCTCTTCTAATTAATTTTCTAAAACAGACTGCCTTTGGAGTTGTTACTTTATTTGGCATATACTGAAGAGTATAAAGAGAGCAATGTATATGAATAGATGACACACGCACTTTCCAGAAATAAGTTGGGGTGTGGCTGTGAAGTCACACTTGAGCACTCACATTGCCTCACTTTCTGCTCCTTGCTCTGCTCTAACTCTGGAGTTTTCAGCACACAGAGTCACCCCTGATACTGGTTACCATCATTACTACAGGGATTCAATAGCTATGTGATTTCTCAGTCCTGACTTCTAGGCATTTCCATCAAGAAAACTAGATACCTGGGCCGGCCCCGTAGCTTAGCAATTAAGTGCGTGCGCTCCGCTGCTGGCGGCCCAGGTTCGGATCCTATTCTAAAAATGCTTGATAGTAGAATATTATGTCTATTTAAAAGATAGGACCTGTAGATGAAAAAACAAAAATTAAAACTAAAACAAAAACTAAGAAAATACATTTTTAAATGACCAGGCAACAAAATTGGAAAAATAGGGGTGATGTGGTGGGTCAGTTTTGTCTTAACAGATTAGGAAGTATTTTTAAGATAAAATATTTCATTAAAATAGTAGTGGTTGCCAGAAGAGACAGATCAATGGTATAAAATAGAAAGTACAGACACAGAATTATATATATAGCTAAAGCTGTCTATCTATCTATGCACACATAGATACAGTTGCAGATGTGTGTGTGTGTATGAGTGTGTGTAGAGATTAGATATAGGTGACTTTAACATATAGTAAATGTGAAGAGTTGGATATATTATTTAATAAGTAATTTTTGACAAGTTGGTAACTGTCTTTAAAAAACTAAAGTTAGGTCTCTATTTTACTTTAAATATCAAAATAAATTTCTTATATGTTAAAGATTTAAATGTAAAAACAAAATCACAAAATCCTAGGAGAGAATATGGGTGACTATTTGCATATAACTGTGCTGGACAGGACATTTTATGCATGACATCAAAAGCAGAGCACATGAAAGAAAGACTTGATCTATTTTCTTACATAAAAATTAAAAGTTTTGGCTGAGCACACCATAAGATGAAACGACCAATAAAAAAACTTGTAAAAAATGTTTTCAACATGCATAATAAAGATTTGATATCCTTAATATGTAAAGACCTTTTGCTAATCAGTAATAAAACAATGACTCTGCAACTGAAAAATAAACAAAAGAACATCACAAAAGAAGAAATAGATGGCCAACAAAACGGAAAAATATATTCAAATCAAAGAAATGGATATTCAAGTATTCAGATAACATTTTTTGCCTTTCAACTATAATTAGGTATATTTTCTGACAATACCCAGTTTTGATGAATGTTCAAGAAAAGTTACTGTCTTATTCTTGGCGTATGATCTTTCTGAGGTGTGACTTGGCAATAAACATCAAAACTCTTAAAGAACCACAATCTTTGAACTGCAATGATATGTTTAGGAACTTATTCTAAAAATGAAGATGCTCATTAAAGTTCATATTATTACAAACATTTGTCAACAACATTAATTATTGGGGAATAGGATGAAATATTATTCTGTCACAAAAGAGTATTAGAGAAATTTTTATAGATGTGGAATAAATTCATGATATTTTTTGCATGTACATATGTATGTTATGTATATATGTATATGGGTGCATATGTATTATATATATTTATTTAAAGAGAGAGTAAAATAGGAAATGTTAACACTGCTTACCTCCTATAGTGAATTATGAATGGTTTTTCTTTATATTTGCTTATTTTTCTTAAAAATATTTTTCAGAGTAAACATATTATTTCTATCTTTAAAAAAAAACAAGGCTTTTGTTTGACCTGATACTTTTTGTTTAATTTGATATTTTGAGGGAATATTTATACAAATATTTTATATTCTAACCTACTTGAATATTTTAATTATTAGGAAGTGTGTGATTTAACAGCACTTTACTAAAAGAAAATATGGGAAGAGAACAAAACCACCCTAACCTGAGAGATGAAAAGATATTTTTGCTTTTGTTTTTTCACAATTTGTCTTCTGTATTCCTTGTCTAATCTGAGAAATAAACTGTTGTGAGGTCAAGCAAGACCAATCTCAGAATTTTTTCCAGGCACATACCAAAGTTTGTCATTGACATCTGTGACACTGAAGAAATTGTATAATGAAAACTTCAACACTGATGAATTTATGTTAACTCATGTGCTGCTGAGAAGATTTATTCAGCTGGCACCATTATTAAACCCCAAAACTAAACTTCCTTTCCATATTTGCCTTCTTCCTCTCTGCCAGCTTGTCACTGAATAAAATCATCTAAAATGCTAGGAATGCCAAAAGGTGATCTCATGAACTGGCAGAGAACATGAGCTCTGGGTTCAAATCCTCCCTCCCTTAGTCCTACATGGCTGGATTGGTTTACTTGGCCTCTTTACACCTTGCTTTCTCTATGAAAAAATGGGGATAATCACCATGGCAACTTTAAATGTTGTTTAGAGGATTAAGTGAAATTCCAGAAAGTCTTCTAAAAGTGTATATTAAAACAAATGAACAATTTAAATAATCTTAAACTTCCGAAATCTTTAGGTTAAAAGAAATTATCTTAGTTCAGGGGTATATTTTCAGGCTTTTAGGATTTTTATATAAACCATCTCATTGTGGAGTGATTAACCAATTTCCTAGGAAATATGCAGATGATGAGAGTCCCAAAATATTGCTGAGAACAGATTAAAGAGACTCCCAACTCTTATTTTCAGGAATTTATTCCATGCTCCACTTTAAGGTACTTTAAATATCAGGTATTTTTCAGTGGAGGTAGAACCTAACAGCTTATTTTTCTTACTTGCCTATCTGAAATGGGAATTGGGAATCTCCTGAAGGTATTGGGAACACAGTTGCAGACAAACAGATATTTAGGGTCCATGGTACTAGAGATATTAAGTCCCCCTTCTGCAGAGCCAAATAGATAATGAGCATCAACAGTGGACGAGCCCAGCCATTTGGCAAAACTTATGCCATAAAAATGTCTTCCTCACTTACTATATTTCTATTAGTCAACTGCCAGTGGCCCAGGGTCAATGCTATTTCATTATTGCTCAGATGAAAAGAAGACATGGCAAGCTTATTCTTGAAACTTCCAAATAGCTTATCTTTCACATTTACCAGTCGTCCATCACAATTTTACTCAATATTTAAAGACGATCATTTTACCTCACACCAACTCCCTAACTTGATAGAGGTCAATCTCTTAAGTCTCTTGATTCATAAAGACATGAATATGGGGAAACCATAAAGCATAGTAGCTCAGAGATGAGATATACAAAAAGTGACTTTAGTATAAATTCTCACCTAACATTATGGGTAAGGGCTATGACAGGGATCACTCTGGCAAATGATGAATGAGCCTGCATGTCACCTGTTGAAATGATTGGAGCTCCTTACCCTGTGAAGTGGTCCATTCTCCTGTTGGATCACTCTCCTTTACAAACATTCAATCACCATTTCTTCATCCTTACCGCCTTAAGAAGCCCTGGAAATCACTGTCATAAATTGACTTTTCATATACAATTTTTTTCATTAATTATTTAGATCGTATTAATAAGGAAATGGGATTTTTCCAAGAACATTTGGGGGATAAGATGGAATATAATTCATTTAATTATATCTAATGAAGCACAGTTATGATTACTTCCTTGGGATTCTGGAATATGTAAGTGGATTCAGAAATAAACAGGCAAGTATAAAGTTCTTCAATAGTTTACTCAACTTTCCATTTAGCTTGGCTATTGCCGTATACCCCAGGTCCAAGATTTCTGCTCAGATGTCTCACTTTTGGTGTGCCAGGAATAGTAACTTAGGGAAATATTCTTTTCTTATGTCAAATGGCACCTATTAAAAATTACTGAGTGCGTAGTATATGCCAGGGACTTTTTTTTAGATATGTTCATACAAAAGTGTGACATATAAGTGAATGGCTTCTAAGCATCCTCACTTTTCACTCTATGTCTGCTCCATCCAGCTTTACCAATTTACCTATTCAGATTTTACTCTTTTTTCCCCGACTCCTTCTAGTTCTTGTTCTCAGTTTCCCAAATCCCTTTTGGCATTGTCTGTCTCTGTGGCTGTTTCGTAATACTCAAAAGAATCTTTCACAGGACCAGATCCGAACCAATTTAAAAGCATAATGAGGTGATTTATTTACTTTTCTCTTCCAAACTTCCAGACAAATGGAGGTTGAGGTTAACTCTCTAAAAAAATGTGTTGTTTTATTCTCTCTTTTTTCCAAAAAAAGAAAGCCAACTGCAGGCACAGCTTTCTGGTATTCATAGAAACATATAAACTTAAAGTTAGAAATGGACTGTCTGTACTGGCTTATTCCCCTTAATAAACCACTCTCTGCACATAATGCAGTGAAAGCCTTACCTTACTGTTGGCTCTTGGGCTATACCCCAGGGATTTAAGAAATCTCTGTTTGCTCTTTGTCTATATTTCATTGCCCATCTTCTTTGGTCATTCCCTTCCAGGATTCTGACTTGAAGCCTAGTCTATGCCCTTCGGAATGGTCTCTACCTACTGATATTTTTGTTCGGTTTTCCCTTGGGTGCTATATCTCAGATCAATATTCTGCTAACCTGTGGAGAAATTTCCCAGATGATGATGTTCTACACCCTCCACCTCAACTCTTGTCAAAACTGGCTGAGATCTGTAGCCAAGAATTTTACTGCTTACTGAATGTCCAATTCTCTGTATTAGGTATGTTTATATGGCTAGTTCTGGCCAGAGGCTTTAAGCAGAAATAATGTTTCACTTCCAGAACAATGCATAAAAGAGCAGCTATGAGTCCTCTATGTTTTCTATTCCCCTTTCTTGGCAACCTTTGAGACCATGTATTCTGATGGTGCAGTCTGGGTCCCTGAGAGACTGTGTGGAGCAGAGCCCTCCACCTCTAGCACCATAGATCTGCTCTGAATTTGCATGAGCAACACATAAACATTTATTATATTAAGCCACTGAGATTTCAAGTTTATTTTGTTATGGATGCCTATCCTGACCAATAGAGGATCCTGTTTTATCAACTTCTCTTGAAAATCTTGATTTGATAGAATTAAGACCAAATTGGTCACGCTTTTCAGACATCATCAGCCTCCCACATCAGATAGTAAACTCCTCAATGGCAGAGCATTTGTGTTGGTCATCTATCCCATAATTTAGCGCAGCACCTGACATAAATAATTAATTTTTTTATCAATTACATTGATCTCTCAGCTCTGATCCTAACATTTTAGAAAGGTCTTGTATTGAGTCCTATTTCCTCCCCTTCATTCACCTGCTTCATTTTTCCTTCAGCAATAAAATGCAATGGAAGGCTTATTGGTCCAACTGAAGGCTCAACGACTGCTCTCTGACCCTTGGCTTCTGTTTCACACCCAGGCTCTGTCTCTCTGGTCACTTACAAGTTCAGATTCTGCCAACTCTGTCTTGGTTCCTGGCCTGGTCTTGAATCTCAGGAACTTAGTTAGGTTCTAGGGCCCAGTCTGGGCTCACAGTGGCCAGGAGCTGAGTGGGGAGGGACAAGGTCCAGGCAGGTTCTTAGAGATCATGTAAGTTTCCTCATTTTACAAAGAGGAGTTAGCATGTCATGAGAACATGGGCTTTGCGGACAAACAGTCTTACATCTGTCATTTTCTCTCTGTGACTATGAGCAAGTTAATGAAACCTCTAATCCTCAATTTCTCATCTCTAAAATGGAGAAAAAATAATAATTTTCTTGGGATTGTTGGAATAATACATGAGATTCATACATGTAAATTACCTGAAGCAGTTGACACTCCTCACATTCAAGTCCTATTATGTGACGCTAGAATAGAAATAACTTTTTCTTTGTGTTAGTTTGTTCATCTATAAAATGACAGTGACAGTTTAGTTCTGAAACTATTAAGCTGATAGTATTGTTTCAAAAATTAAAAATGATTTGAATGAAAGTATTCTAAAGCCTATTAGTTTCTTTATAAAAATAAGACACTGTTTTTTTAAGTTTTCTGAAAATTAAGAATATGTTTCATAAAGTAATACAAATAGTTTTAGGAACAGGGTGTTAATAATTAAGAACATGGCCATTATTAAATGCCTTGCCTTGCCAGAATGCAAATAATTTTAGCAAAGTGTGAATACTTTTTGCACTAAGCTTCTCAAAATAAATCATTTCATTTCATCACCAAATAGAATTGTTTATAAATGTTTTCAACTTTATTAAACTAGCAGTGGCTTGGGATTTTCCCACCCCGTGTGACTAAACACAAAAATATCTTGGATGAACAACAAAGCTGTGGCTCAATTTGGCCCATCCTTCTAAACCCAGACTTTGGTCAGAGGAAATGACATAGTAATGGCTTTCACAAGGAGACAAGTGCTGCATCTGAGCACATTTCCAACCACAGAATCCAAATTTCCTGTCTTAGGAGGTTTTGGATTCTGATATCCTGGACTGGCTTGATGGCATACCACTGGCATTTTTGCCCATGTTTATCCATGAATCTTAATATCAGAATTGTCCTATGGAGTTTTTCAAAAACATATATGTTTAGCCCTCGCCTATAGAATTTATATTTACAAGTCCAAGATGGGGATCAGGCATACATATGAGAAAAAATATATATACCAGTGATTCTGATGGTCACCCTCAGTTAACAACTACTGATTTAGATCATTATAAAAAATATTTTTAAAAAAATATGTGCAAGCTACTATTTAAAAAGAAACAGCTACATTTCCTGGCCCCCACTGTCAACATCCATTCCAAAAGTCTTCACTTTAAGGTTTTCTAAGTGTTTCTAATTGACTCCGATCAAGCCTTCTTGACAGCAGTATAATAAAATTTTAAAAAGCAGCAACAATATTTCAGAAACTCACATTTACAGAATTTTTACTGCTTTAAATTAAAATATAAATTCCATTTATATTGTCAAACTCACAGCTAATTAAACCTGGCTTGATATTTTCAAGTGGCAATGAGTCCAGTCTATGGAAAGACGTAATTAGTTTTTATGATTTTGAGCGAACCCTTAAATCCTAAACATTCCCAACTACCTTCAATAATCATGCATGAATCTCCTTTTGAATCTCATTATATTTGCATCCTGATATATAGAACAAGAATAAAATACCTCCAACTCTTGAAGTAATGGTTATATTCTAAGCGGTTTTAGATTTTTTTCCTTTCTATATGGGTGAGGTGTTTTCGTGAACACTCCAATGATTCAATTATACCATGTTTTATTTCATGTTGTCCAAATAATCTTCTAATTATAAGTTCGCCACCCAAGTAGAATTCTCCTCTTGGAAAAAAACTCATGCTCACCCATAATGCAAGTGTCTCAGCTCCTTAGCAGTAATTATGTTCTATCTAAAATAATAAATTAGCATTTGTGATTCTATATGACCAGTTTGTTTTGAATACGACTGGTTTGGTTTAATTCTCCAGATCTGACAAATTTGAGTTTCTGAGTCTTCAAAACTGAAAGCCAGACGCCAATGCATTATTATCCAACCAAGTCACGCCTCTATGAGAGCCCTACCTGGGCGCCACTGGATGACATCTCTGTTTTCATTTTTGTTGTTATTGCCCCTGTCACAATAAGAAAATCCTGAATTTTATTATCCACTTCACTATATAGAACATACTGCTTTCTTTCTTTCATTTTCCCCAAATAACTATTTTAAACTTCAAGGATGGCTCTTTAAGCCTTGAATTCTGGAATTTAATGAAAAAGTTCACATTTTTCTTTAAAACTGCTTTTCTGTTTTTAGAAACTCCAAGATTAGTTTATTTTGTTTTTTTAAGTGCCATTTCATTAAAATTCTGATTTGTTACATCATTTATTTCTAAGGAAAGATGGTTTTTGCTTTATGCTTTTGTTAACATCTACAAATGCTTTTGGTGGAAGTTATTGCATGTTGTAAAGAAGGCTAAGTAACAAGGACAACATTCTCAGAATACCTACAACCCCGTGCCGTGGTTAGTCACCGCTTCTAGCATTAAAAATCAGGTGCTTCATACAGAAATTTCTCTTTGCAGCCTCCTCCTACTGCACTTGAAGAATGAGAAGATCCTAGAAACTCCATAGCTGATACTGATCTTGAACTGATTAGCTCTGAATTTCCAAAATTGATTTGTTTATTTCTTTTTATAATTTATGCCAAATTTCCACAGTAGGCTAGACACAATTGATCTTAGTGGCTACTTTGTCTCACTGGGTGTCCTGATTGCTTGCTTTCTCTTGAGTATAATTTTTGGAAGATATTTATAGTTCATTCAGGAGAAGTCAAGAAAAGAGGAAAATTATAAGTGAGTGATTTAGAAGGATATCTGACAGTCATTGAAAATAGCAAGATTTATCCACACCAATTCCTGATCTCAATGCCCAATGTTACCTTCTGAAAAATATCTTAATTCAATATTTTAAGATGTTTAAATGGATTACAAGACCAAAAGTAAAACAAAGAAACAAATAAAAACTAGAAAGAATGTTTAGATGCGGAAAGACAAGACAAAGAAAATACTCAATGCTTATACATTAGGATTGGCTATTGGGTCCAACTCAGTCTGATGTTGACCTGAGTAATAGCTGTCAAGAGTCCTGGTTTGTCAACCTGAGCTTGGAAATACTGCAGCACAAGGCTTCTCTAAGTGTGGCGGTGGATCACAGGAATAGAAATCACCCAGAGTGCCTATTGAAAAATAAAGAGCATAGATTTTAAGTCTGGACTAGATAGTCAAAATCTCTGAGGGTAGAACCCCAAACATCACACTACTGAGGGGCTCACCTAGGTAGTTCTTATGCACACTAAAGTTTTGGAAGCGCACCTATAGGTTTTTGTGTGTGTTTGTTTTTGTTTATGTGTTTTCTCTAGAGTTTACTGAGTGTGAATTCTGTATGGAGCTGGGATCTGTCAATCAGCAACTAAGAGAATCAAGCCCTTTGCATTGGATAAGAATCAACACGGTTTTCCTGAAGATATTCAATTCATATTGGATGTTCTAGATCAGCTCTAAAATAAGGGAGTCCATCAAACCCGGGACTCCAGCCTGGCCCCACAAATGTCCTCTCTAGCTCGTTAGTAAGTATAGGAATGTCGGTGAGGAGTGAAGGAAAGAGAATATTTTTGTTTACTCAACTGCTGGCTTAGTGATCTTACTTGATAGAGAGAGCAATGCCCCATTAAACACAGACTCAGACATTTTGCTAAGGCCAGACCTGTAGTGCAGTAAAACATGTGTTTGGCGGAATTTGTTAACAGGTAGACCTGAGGCTGAGATGAGTAGTTGTCTTACAGGATGAAGTTATTTGCTTGGTGATTACAATGATCCGAGACTTTTGGAGGACAAGATCTGCAAATAGATCAGAAATGCTGACGTTAGGAAGATATCATAGGAGATATAAGAATTCATAGCCTACTGAAACTTTTTGTTTTCTATTTTTTCAGACATGTTCTTATGACAGTAGTTATTATTTGATGCACAGAAAACAAACTAAAAGGAATAGTAGAGCCTGTTCCTTTTGTTGATTTTCTTCGTGATGAAAATAATGAAAAATAGAAGCACTTCTAGACTAAACATAAATTAATTTTCCCCTTGACATTCCAAGAGAAAAAGATCTAGAAGACAAAATATGAGGCTCAGGACTAATGGAGCTAATGAAATCTATGCTTCGCAGTGTTTCACGTGCATATGCTAATCTCAAGGTCATCTGGGTGGGACCCAGAAATGTTTTCATGTAGTTATATGTTTTTGCTGCAAAATTTGCAAAAGGAACATGCTTTAACTGAAATCTGTTAAGATTATTGTCTCTCTCTCCATTGTCTCCTTTCCTTTCCTTCTGGGTAGCTCGGAATGGGTATTACAGGGTTATGGCTAAGGGAAAATTGAGTTGGGAATTTAGTTAAGATTTGGTGCCAGAGATATATTTTGTGTGGTTGATAGTCATTTCTATGTATCATTCTTATTGCTAGCTGCTCCAGTGTACTACTGCCTGTCAGGAATGTCTTTACTGATCAATGCACTAATTGGCCTTATCTTGTACATGAATGGGCAAGGCCCATTGTTTGATTATCATATGAAGGTATTTTATGGCTCTTGGTCCTGGAATTTTGTGGATTGTGGAATCAAACAATGTTTGAAATGTATGGAGTCAGATGCTAGTTCGTGGATAATTCTTCTAATCATCAGTTGTATCAAGTTATATGCTGATCTTGTGGTTCCCTTTATTCTCTTCTGTCAAGAAAACACTTAATAAATGCCATATATTCAAGTATAAATGCAATGTAATACCTTCTTTTTTGATAGGAATCATGAGAAATAGAATTTATCAGGTTGCCTGTATTTCTCTGATTAGTATTACAGAAAGCAAGTATACACGTGTGTGCGGTTGCATGTTCAGGCACCTCAAATATGAGTAACCTAAAACAAATTTTGTTCACCCCAGCTGGAGAAAGACTGATTATCTTTCTCTTCTCCCTGTGATCAAATATTACAAAGCCAAAACATATAGAATATAAGTATTATAGCAGCATGTTTTTTTGTGACATTTGTTGGCTTTTAAAATACGTAATTTGTTTTGCTTTTTTCTCTCATTCTAAGTGAATAATTACCTTCATACCTTATATCTTTTCCTTTAAAATGAACATCACACTATAAGCTTCAGGCCCCACAAAATCTTTTTCTTATCTTTCCTGGGAGAGCCAAATGGAGGATATTAAAATGTCTAAAATATTCAATAAAAAGTAATGTGGTTCTGAAAAAAGTCTCTAAAACTGTCTAGGGTGGCATGAAACTGTACCCGGTCTCTGTCTTTCAGTCTCCGTCTCTCTCTCACACACACACACAGAGGCTGTCTAGACTTTTCATACTTGAGAAGACGGAACAGACGTTCTCCACTTTCAACATTGTAATTTGCACAGGAGATCACTAAGCCCAGTGAGAGAATTCTATAGTAACTTTGTTTTCTTGTCTCCACAAAAGGCCAAATAATACTTCCCCTCTATTGACTCCAAATATACTTGGAAAGTTCACTCTTCTCAAGCTTCTGTGTCACTAAATGATGTTTATCTGCCCTGTGTTTCTGAGAGCAATCTTTAACCTCCTCATATTTCTGAGCAGTTGTCCTTGATGTTTTATGCTGCAGATGCTAACTAGGAATACAGCTCAAAGCCATGCAGAAGAAAGGCTCTGTTCCCTCTGGGAAAACCATAAGGAAGTTGCCCCTTGATCAGGTGAACAGATGATATAACTAAATCTACAAAACTAATGACTGGATTTTTTTTGTACGCAGGCTTTGAAACAAAAGAAAATCATTCAGCTCGATGAGTTTACACTAAAAGAAACTTGAGAAGTCCTCATTTAGTCTGACACTCATACTACAGTCTCAGAAGCTGAGTAGGTCAGTGTCAGGGTCTGAACCAGCCTCCTGCTCTGGACCCAGTGCTCTTCTGGTTACGCTCCGATGCCCTGTCCAGAACTCCAACAAGAGACGCACGACTATAATAGCAATGGATTAAGGCTCAGCTTCACAATATAATCCCAGGGCTAAAAACTAAGTGGAGCTCAGACTTGTGGACAATTTGAAAGTCCTCAGAAATAGTGGAGTCAAACAAATAAAATGTGACAGTTTATAAAAATTAAATCATTATTTGTTCAACAAATATCTGTTAAGTACCTATTACAAGCCCATCACTGGTGTAAGGTGTCAACTGAGGAAAAATCACTACAATTTAAAAAGCAGATATTTATTTGGGCAATTAGAACTGCAACTCAGGAGACACAGATTCAGATATAAACCCAAAGTGTGCTCTAGGGAAGACAAAGGAGACAAGCGTTTATAAAGGCAAAAGAGATTCATCACACAGGCTGTTCTCCAAGACTTGTGATTGGTGCTGACAATAGCTGTTACTCACTGGCTATACATGATTAGTTGCTAAGTCTGTCTCTAAGACAAAAAGTTCTTATCTATGGCAGTAAGGAGATTTTTTGAAATAAGGTCAAGATGACAACAGTGAGGCACAGTTCAAGTTGCATTCCAGTTGGGTAGAGATGTAGTGTGTGTGCATAAGCCCCATTTCCTTAATGGCCTCCCAGCTCCATGTTAGAAGCCCTGACATATGTCACTCCATTTTGCTATTGTTGTCCACAAGGGATACGGTATAAAACAATGAACAGGACATATATAGCAACCGCCCTCATGGTGTTTATGGTGTGAAGGCAAGTCTTACTTATTTTTAAATTATTTAATTAATAATATTTAATTACTTATTGTATTAGTTTGCTCAGGCTGCCAAAACAAAATACCACAGACTGGTGGCTTAAACAACAGAATTTTACTTATCATAGTTCTGGAGGTGGGAAGTACAAGATCAAGGTGCTGGCTGATTCTGTTCCTAGTGAGGACCCTCTTCCTGGCTTGCAGAGGGCCTCCTTCTCACTGTGTCCTCACGTAGTGGGAGAGAGCGAGCTTGCTCTCTGGTGTCTCTTACTCTAAGGGCATTAATGTCATCATTAGGCCCCAGCCCCATGACATCATCTAAACCTAATTATCTCCCAAAGATTCCATCTTTAAATACCATCACATTGAGGGTTAAAGCTTCAACATATAAACTGGTGGGGGCAGGGAGGTAACAATTTAGTCCAAAGCACTTATTTAATTAAAAATATAGAAAAATAATTATAAATATTTAATTATTAAAATTATCATTTGATTACAGTTGTGATGAGACTTGCAAGAGAAATGTAAATTATGCCATGAAAATATATAACAAGGGAACTCAATTCTAGTAATTTAGAATTCTCTGAGGACCAGACATTAGATCAAGATCCAGAGGATAAGTGAGTCTGAAATAGGCAAACAGAGAGAGTGGGGAAATTGTGAAGGCCTGAAACAGAAAACCTCACTGCATTCAAGGCAGAGGAAAATAGGTCATCGTGGCTACAGAGAAATGAGCAAGATGGAGGAAGCACAATATGAGATCAGCAAGGTGGGCAGGAACCAGGTCATGCAAAAGCCTGCCTTGGAGACTGTGATAAAGATATTGAACTTTATCTTATGGGCAAAAGACTTCAGGCAATTATTCCAGGCAAGGAAATGAGTTGCTGATGCTGTGAGAAAGCAAACATTGTTTAGGGAGATACTTAGAAGGTCATATTGAGAGGACCTGATGGATGATTGAACTAAAGATTGAGACAGAGTAAACTGTTGCTGATTTCTAATTTGCAAAATTCAAAGGATAGTGGCATCATTCACAGTGATAAAGAACAATAACAATACACAAGGTTTCAGGAGGGATTTTGAAGATGCTGAGTTTTAGGTTCTCGAGATATTCAAGAGGAAATATAAGTAGCGACATGCACATATCTATCTGAAGATAAGAGGAAAAGCGTGACTTAGAGATATGAATGCAGTGTAAGTTACATATACATGGTCATTTAAAGCAATTGCAATGGATGAAATTGACAAGGGAGAAAGGGCCTACAGTAATTCTAACATTTAATTGTTGGGTGAAGGATGAGGAGTCTACCAAGACAAAAGGAACTTCCAAAACCTCTTGACAGAGAAAAGGGAAGAATGTCTCAAGAAGAGTGGAGAGACCCACACCATCAAATGCTGCTACCAGGTTAAGTAAGATGAAACCTTTAGAATACCCCATGGATTTAGCAACATCTCAACAGGTAATGTGGATAGATGCTATCTTGGAATGAGTTGATGCATGATTAAAAGGTTGGGAACTGTTTTGAGGAAATGTAGACTGCAAGTATAAGAGAAATTTTTTGAGAAGCTTAACTAGGAAGAATAGAAAAAGAGAAAAGAAATTACAGGGAAGTGGAAACTTTTTTGGAATAGGTCAACTATGATTAGGAGATGGGAAACTGAGGAAATGTAGATTGTAAGTACATATAAAAAATCTTTCTGTTCAACTGGGAAGAAGAGAAGAGAGGGAAGTAATTACCGGGAGGTGAGTGTGGGGCCTAGGAAATGTTTGTGAAAAGATCACTCCTATTGCAGTGTGAAAAATAGATTGCAGCAGCCTATGAGAGAAAACTAATGATAATGTTATTGTTTTAGGATGGGCAGAAGATGGCTTGACCTACAGCAGAAAGGGACTGAATTAGATGAATTCAAGAAAAATTTTGAAAGTGCAATTTACAAGACTTGGTGATTATTTGTACACATGGAAAGAGAGAGAGAGAGGAGTTAAGGATGATTCTCAGATTTCTGGTGTGAGTGATCAGATGGGTGATCATGTTGTCTACCAAAGAGGGGAACTATAGGAGGAGGTATTTTGTGGGGCAGAGCATGGGTTGAATTTTGAACATGTTAAATTTGAAGTGTCTATAAAAACACCAAATAAAAATACTCTGTCAGCGGTTGGATTGAGGCTCAGGAAAGTGGACTGGGTCAAAGATATGACTTTGTTGGAGACAGCTCCGGATTATACACGGTAATTAAAGCCATGGAATGGATGGGATATCAAGGAAGGGCAGGTAGAGAGAGGGGAGAACATAGTCCAGAATCCAGCCCTGAAGAACTCGAACCTTTAAAGGATCACAGTAGAGGAGAAGAAGGAAAGCAGCCACCAGAAAGAGAGGAGTAAATCCAGAAGAGGCCCCTGTCTTGGAAGCCAAGGGCAGAGAATGATTAGAGAAGAAAATTGTCAATTTGAACCAAACAATTCTGAAAAGTCAAGTAAGATAAGGATTGAAAAATGTTATTCGGATTTAGGGCCATGAGGTCATGGACGGCTATAGTGGGAACCAGTTGAATATAGGGTTAGGGTTAGTGTGGAAACCAAATTTCAGAATTAATAAGGTGTAAAGAAGAGACAGAGTGTTTTGACAACCATTTCAAGAAGTTTGTAAAGAGTTGAAGATGCAGGAGTGAATTTGAGAGGGCCATGAGGCTGTATCAGCCATAAATACTATGTAACACCTGTTCCTTTGGCACTGTTTGCCTTGAGATCCTTGGCCTCAGTGGAGACCAACTAACTCTGACCAACACAGGTTCCTTGTCTGGGCTCAACTGGTCTCCTGCCCTGGGAGCAGCAGGCCCTCCCTCTTGGTTACCTTTATGCAGCTAAGCTGACAAGTTGCACCCTTGGATTTCCTGGCTTCTGTCGCTTCTGAACTTAGATGAATCACAACCGCACTAACAGATTCCAGCGTGGAAGCCGGCATCCAAGAGTACAGACCACAAAACTCAAAAGAGCCGAGAAGTTCGCTCCTCAAGGACCACACGTTGCCCAGCAGAAAACAAGAGCTAGAAGGAAGTTAGGCAAATCAATTCCCTCATCTTTCTTTCTCCCAGAGACAGCTGGGGGCACATTTTCTTCTTGCAGCCTTTCCAGAAAAATTGCAGTGTCAAGCAGTCATATCTGTTGAACAACCTGCTGCACATTTCAGAGCTTATAGTGGAGGAGTAGCCTTGGTAACATCCCATTTTATGTTGCTTTACGTCCTTCCTTGCCTCACTTTTCTTTTCCTCTCAAATACGGCATTAGTACTTTAATTTTTGTATCAGACTGTCTAGTTGATAGTAAACCTGAGCTAACACAAGAATCCAGGAGGCCTTTTGTCTGAAGGTAGGGAAGACCTGAGTATGTTTAGTTGCTGAAGAGAGGAATATTTTCAGGAATAAAATGTGGAAGACGCAGGAGAAAGGGAGAATCATCACTGGGTATGGTTTTCAAGGAAGGGGGCAGGATGAGCTCCATAGCATGTATAGATGGTGAAACTGAGGTGCTCTAATTATGTGCCAGGCTCTCTTCTCAATGATGGGAATATACTTTTATTATTTTAGTTCTCATACCATCTGTCGAAGTAATTTTCACCATTGTCCTCATATTGCAGATGAAGAAACTGAAGCACAGAACTACTAAGGAATTTTCCCAAGTCTCACAGAATTTAAGTAGAGGAGATAGAATTATATTTCAAGCATCTATTTCCAGAGCCAATATTTTCACTCAGTGTGTTTCACTACTTATCTTTCATTAGAAGAAGACAATACCCTCCACTGTGATTAGAATAAAGGAAGAGAAGTTCAATGCAGCTGCAGGTATGAAGATGTTTGTGGTGGGATGACGAGGAAGTTTCCATCAGATGCTCCAAATTTCTCAGTGGACTGCACCATTAGCTAAGAGTGAGTAGGAAAAGGGTATGTTGGAAATTTGATAACAGTATAGAATATTAGAAATCATTTCATCTGTAGCCTAGATTACAGCCTATTTCATCTATAGGCTAGGATTGCCATAACCTCCAATCCATTCACAATGCTTCTACCCTCATCTCTCTCCAAACTGTTCTCAACCAGCAGCAGAGTGATCCTGTTAAACTAGAGTCGGGTCATATCTCTCTGCTCAAATGTATCAATGACTTACCTGGCTCAGAGGAAGAACTGAAGAATTCTTAAGACTTGTAAGGCACTACATTACCCAATCCTGTCCCTCCCTGACTCATCTCTGAGCTCATGTCCTACGTCTCTCTTCTTTGTTCACTCCAGCCTTCCTTGAAAACACCAGTCATGATCCCAGTGCAAGACTGTTGCACGTACTACTTCCACCACCTGGGTTTCTCCTTCTCCAGATGTCCAAGTGGCTAGTTTCTTCAAATCTTTCAGGATTTACTCAAAACTTGCCTCTTGCAGAAGACTTTCCTGGCCACACTAAGATCTCAATTGTCCTGCCAACATTTCTTATCCTTATCTCTTCTTTACTATTTTCTTTTTAGCACTTATAGTTACCTATCATATTATATACTTAAATTTTTTGTCTTGTTTATTGTCTGTCTTTCCCACTAGAATGTAAAGGTCCTCAAGAGTAAAGCTTTGTATCTGCTTCTTCACTCCTGTATCCATAGCAGTTGCACAGTGCCTGGCTCATAGTTAGATTAATAAATATTTATTGACTGAATGAATTGTTGTAGAGAGTGGGCGAGCCAGGCACTCAGTAACATATACTAAGATATCTAGGCAATACAGGGCACTGAGTTGAGGGTGGTGACCCTGAGTATGTGAATTTCTTCAATAGCTGTCAATTGCTAGGGTACAGACACAGGGAGGGGAAAGAGGAAGGCTTTTCTTTCACCAGAATTTGTCTCAGAGATGTCTTTGCTCTCTTGCTTTCTATCTTAGACAAAATGTTGGACTTCTTTTTATGTCTCATGAATCTTTTATGTCTCATGACAGACAATTAAAGATGAGCCACTTTTATTAGAGGGCTTGTTAAAATTCAGGTGGGAGTTATTAATTGTTATATATGTGATAAATATTTTGAATAAAGGAAATTTTTTTCACATCAACAAGGTGAGCTTAAGTTCAAACCTTAAAGTTCTACATCTGTTTTTTTCATTTAGGAAACACTTGTATTTATTGGCAGATCTGTGAATTTTCAGCTTAGATGCTTTATCCAGTTTAAGTTGGAAGGGTCACAGACCAGGCTTGGAGTTCTGATATATAAGTTAGGTCATTCCCGTCTAATTTTCTATTCCTAATAAATAGAAAAGCCTGAATCACGAAGTGATAAGAAGCCTCTTAATTGTGACCAACAAGGCTTCTCGTGCATCATGGAGAGTTACACCTAGCCGTGATCGAAAAGAGAGGAGACAAAGAAGACTCTGTAATGAGAATTTAAAGAAGGTAACATGATCTTCAACTGATGAATGGCCCTTACACAGATACAGTGGTTTTTCAAATTTGCTGGACACAGGAAGCCTCTGAGGTGTTTGCTAAATGCAGAATCCTGGATCCGACTCAGGATCTAAGGTGTAAGCATCTCTAAGGCTGGGCCCTAGAATCTTAGTCTTTAGTAAGCACCACAGCTGATTTTCTTGTAAGTTGTCTATAAACCAAACATTGTTGTAGAACATAGCCCATAATAAAAAGAAAGTAAAATTAACTTCTAAGTTATCAAATTGGTGAAAGACAGTAAAGCTCTCGCATTTTCCTACAGAAGGAAGCTTTATGTCCTCATTCAGAGCCTTTTTACTTTTATTTTAAACAAATGTATAACACTATTGCTTGATTATTCATTTTAAATTTTTATAATTGAATCAAAACAGCAATTAGAAGAGGGAAAGATGTTTGCTCGAGCCAGGCAAGCTGAAGTCTAATAATGAGAACTAACAGCTGCGAGTCTGTCAGGGAATCAGGAAAACAAAAACTATTTCCAAAAGCACACCAGAGCTCAGAAAGGACTGCAGCCTGGGACCTCTGTAGGTAGGAATAAACAGAGATCAACAGCTCCAGAGAGTTTCACCACATTACAGACTATATTATGTCCCTGAGTTAATAATGGAAGATTCAATCATTTTTAGTATTCTCTGTTTAAGACTTAAGGGAAGTGTAATGAGTCTTACAAAGAGTTACATGCACAAAAATAATATTAAATATAGATTAGAGTAAATTTTAGTTATTTGGAAAATGAACAGAAGTGGAAAAGCTTATTCCCCAGGTAAGTGAGATAATCACATACTTTCCTTGTGGATCGTGGTTAAAGAATGCCCTTATGTTGGAGCTGGGGCTGGCCCAGCATAGGATGTGGTCTGGTGGGTGGTGTCATAGTTTGTATTCAAGGTGCCAGGAATTTGTAGGATTCCCGCCTGAGACAGCACAGGGCAGTGAGGGTTGGAGAGAAAAGCCACACCAGTGTGCACGAGAGGTTTCCAACTCCAGGGGCAGTCCCTGGACCAGCAGCTGCACCATCACCTTGGAGCTTGTTAGAAGGGCAGACTCTCGGATCCCACTCAGGAGATCTTCTGAGTCAGAATCTGCAGCTTGACAAGATTCCTGGGAACATTAAAGTTTGAAAAGTTCTATGTTAGTGAAAGCTGAGATTGCAGCGTCAAGGGAGGCGGTCGATGTGGACAACCTGAGAGTCCAGAGTTCAGAATCACACGGAGGCTGACGATTCAAAAGCAAGTCCAAATTATATCAAACTGCCAGGAATAACTCAGGGCCATCCTTGGAGCTCTTGAAGAAGAGGCAGCGGTGATTAGGTCACAGGCAGGACAGATACCTTGCACATGTTTTTCTTAGAAAATCTCACAGATTTATCTCCAATTTTCCTTAAAGTGTTTTTAGTATAATGTAACAATATTAAAAATACACAAATCATGTGTACAACTCAATGAGTTTTAAAACTGTTTTAATGAGGTAAAATTTATATGCAATAAAATCCATGATAACTTTTTGACAAATGTATGCCCCAGGCAATTACTGCTCTGATCAGGATATAGAACACATTCATCACCGCAAATGAATTTCATCCCCACAGACAACTACCGTTCTGATTTCTGTCACCATAGATAATTTTGCTTGTTCTTGAACTTAATATATAGGGAAGCAAACATTATGTACTATTTTGTGTCTAGATCCTTTCCCTTAACATAGTGCTTTTGAAAGTCACCTCACATTGTTGCACTTGTCAATAGTTTGCTACTTTTTATTGGTGAATAGTATTCCTTGTATGAATGTACCATTTTTGTTTATCCATTCTCCTATTGATGGACATTTGGATTGTTTCTAGTTTTTTGCTATTATGAGGAAAGCATCTATAAAAATTCTTATACAGGCTTTTGTGGACAATGTTTCATTTTTCTTGAGTAAGTATCTAGGTGTGAGATTGCTATCAACTTTCTCAGAAACTGCCTGTTTTTTAAAGTGGTTGTACCATATTGTACCCTTACCAGCAATATATGAAAATTCCGATCACTCCACATCTTTGCCAACATTTAGTGGGGTGTTATCAGTCTTTTTAATGTTAGCCATGTGAAATGGTGGTAGCTGTGAACTGGTGTCTTGTGGTGGCTTTAATATGCACTTGCCTGTTGACAAATGACGTTGAGCAGCTTTTTGTTGTGTGCTTATTCCTCATCTGTCTATCTTCTTTTGTGAAGGGTCTGTTGAAGTCTATGGCAGATGTACTTCCCAAAATAACCATAATAAAAATAGCCACAACAACATCTTCTATAGCATACGTTTCTCTTATAATGCATTCTTGACATTCGTGCCATCAGGTAGTGGGTATATGTCACTTCATCTTAAAAGTGGGTGAAGCTTAGTGACTGCCTTGGCTGATAGAGTGTAGTGGAAGTGTTGCTCTATGACTTCAGAGGCTATATTATAAAAGGCAATATGCTTTATCTGGTTCTCTGGGGATGCTCTCTCTTGAAACCCAGTCATCATGCAGTTTGAAAACCTGCGTCACTTCGTGGAGGGGCCCATGTGGATAGGACCAACAGCCAATCCCAACTTGCATTATGTGAATGTGCCATCTTGGAAATGGATCCTCTAGCCCCATTGGAAGTGCCTTAGCCAATACTAAGTGGTATAGAGACAAGCTATCTGTCCCAAGCTTTACTCAGATTGCAGGTTCATGAGCAAAATAAATGATTGTTGTTGAATTGAGCTACTTAGCCATAGGATGGTTTCCTATGCAGCCTTAGAAAAGATTTTAGTTGTTGCATAACAGAAACTAAAATATGTGACATTGGCTTTGTTATTGAATGGTGAGAGAAAACCAAAGGATATTAGTAAAACCCTAAGGACCTCAGGGAGAAGCTTAAGAGAATTTAGAAGGCTGTCAGAGATGGTTTGAAGTAGTGTAAACTGGAGTAAAGTAAACTGGAACCTGGAGGAAAGAGGACCCTTGTAATGTATTGGTGAGATATGTGGCAATACTGGCATCTGAAGTAATATGGAAAATAGAAAATTTGCCAGATTTACCAATAAACTCCACGAACAGTTTACCAGAGATCAGCAAACTTTTTTTTAAAGGGCCAGATAGTAAATATTTTAGGCTTTCGGGCTAAATGGTCTCTATCACAACTACTGAACTATGCCATTGTTGTGTCAAAACAACCATAGAAAAAAGTGTAAAACAACCATAGAAAAACTGTGTTACAATAAAACTTTATTTACAAGAATGGATGCCATCTCGTAGGGCATAGTGTGCTGACCTGTCATACAGCTAAAGAGATGTCCAGGCAGAAGACTGACAGGACAGGGCCACATTACGCATTCTTGTTGTCTATGACAAGGTGCAAGAGGAGAGAGACGAGTCACAGAATGAAGGGTTAGACATAAAGGAGCCAGGACTTTCCGGATTTGAAAATGAACCTGTCCTCATTCCCAGCCTCTCCAGATGGCAGAAGATTCTCAAAGGAACAAAAAATTTCAGAGCAAATATCAAATTCCAGGCACTTTAAGATCCATTGTTTAGATCTCAGGAAGATCTAAGGTGATGCTTCATAGAATTTTTTAAATAGAAAAAAAGTATAAGCCATGAGCTGCAGAGAACAGTTTTCAGGGAGAGGACCTGCCCTAACCAAGAAAGTGGCGACAGATGCCCAGCCAGATTTCCAAATTGCTGCTGAGCAGTGACTGAGGCGTCTCACATTTCCCTCCTTTTAACTGTGTCTGTAGCAGTTTTTCAGCTATTCTTTGCCTCTCTCACCAGGATATACTGGATGTGTGGGGGGACAGATAAGTTGTTTCTTTAGTTCACAGATCTTCATGTTGAAAGGAACCATATGTAAGAAGTTAAAACGAATTTGACTTATCTTCACCAATATCTCATTTAGATGACACGATCCTGGACTTGAAATTGAGCCTGATGAGGTAATGGATGAGATATTTGAGGGTTTTTTGAAGGGGGTGGGTGTATTTTAGTTGTGAAGGAATATAAAGAATTTGTGGGCAGAAAGTGAACTGTGGCAGTTTTAAAGAATGGTCCCAAAATTCCTTGAAACTTCTTTCATTAAGTGATAGATTCTATAGCCTCTTCCATTGAATCTAGGCTCTGTGACTGTTTGACCAATCTAACATGGCAGAGGAAACATTGTGATGGTTGGGAAAAACAGCCTTGGGCATGCAGTCTTTCAACACCCACTCAGCTGCAGAAGACTGGGCCTTGGGCCTGGAACACTTCCTTACCAAGAGATGAAGAGTCCTCACAGCCTGTGCTGGACTTGTCACCCTGTGTGAATATCTTTCCCTGTTTCAGACTCAATGTGTACTCCTTTGTTCTGCTTAATTGTGTCATACAGCACCTGGCCACACCCATTGATATATCTGTCCCCTGTGGACAGGGGCCAGAGTCCTTCTGCTGCAGCAAAAAAGGGGTGTATGCAAGCTAATTGTCCTGCATTGGCTGCCAGGAGGCACCCACTGGCTATGGGGTACAGATACCCACTATTGAAAAAGCTGTCTCTTCTCTATGTGAGTGCTTGACTGTCTTGTGTTTTTCTTGGCGACTCCGATACCAAGATGTAGTGGGCAGAAGTGTTCAGATTTCTACTGATAACAGGCAACAGATGCCACTTGCTCGACAGTGCCAGTTTCTGAGCCTAGACCTTAATAACCTGCAACTTTACTTTCCCTTGAAATGCTTACTCTTGGCACCCAACCACTCTGCTTTGACAAAGCCAAGCAGCCACACAGATAGGATCTGTACAGTGTGTTATGGACAACAGCCCCTGATGAGGTACCAATATTCATCCAGAAACAACTTCCAGACATGTAAATGAGCAAGCCTTCAGATAACTCCAACCTCTGGGCTTTGACTTCCCCTCAGTCTCCATGGCATCTGAGCTGTCGCCACATGAAGCAGACACATGCATCCCCTCTGAGCCTTGCTCAAATTGACGACTTGTGAGCAAAATAAATGATAGTTTTTGTTTGAAGTCATGAAGTTTGAGCTAGCTCATTGCTCAGTGATAGACAACTGGAACAAAGATTTTTGCTCATTTTTTAATTGGATTGCTTGCTTTTTTTACAAATTGGTTTGTAGGAGTCCTTTATATATTCAGGATACAAAACCTTGTCATATATATGCACTGAAAATATTTTTTCCCACCCTATGACTTCCCTTTTTCTTTTCTTAATGTAGTTTGGTCAAGCAGAAGGTTTTAATTTTGATACAGTGTGATCTATTGTTTTTTTCTTTTATGGTTAGTGTTTTCTTTGTTGTCTTGAATGAAGCTGTTCCTACTCCAAGTTCATGAAGTATTTTTGTTTTTTTTCCAAGAAGCTTAATTTTAGCTTTTACATTTAGGTGTATGATCCATCTGAATTATGTGTGTGTGTGTGTGTGTGTGTGTGTGGAGTGAGGTAAGTGTTTAAATTTGTGTTTTTCTATATGTCAGCCAGTTGTTCCAGCACAATTTGCTCAAAAGACTTTCCTTACCCAGTTGAATTACCTTGGCATTTTTCTTAAAAATCAAATAACTCTCTCTTCTGTTCCACTGATGCTCTGTTTTTATGCTAGCATGATAAATGTGGCATTACAGAAAGTCTTGAAACCAGATAGAAGTTCTTCCAGCTTGGTTCTTATTAAAAATTATTTTGGCCATCCAAGATCCTTTGCATTTCCACATAAATTTAAGATCAATTGTTGAATTTGTACAAAAGAGCCTATTGGGATGTTGTTTTGGATTGAGTTGCATCTATAGACCAATGAGGAGAATTGTTATAATTTTTTGTTGTTGTTGAGGAAGATTCTCCCTGAGCTAACACCTGTGCTAATCTTTCTCTGTTTTGTATGCGGGTCACCGCCACAGCACGGCTGACAAGTGGTGTGGGTCCACACCTGGGATCCGAGCCCACAAACCCAGGCCACCCAAGGGGAGTGCGCCAAACTCAACCACTACGACACAGGTCTGGCCCCAGGGAATTGTCATTTTAATAATAGTTTTTCAATCAATGACTATGGTTCATCTCTCCATTTTTTCAGATCTTTAATTTTTCTCCTGAATGTTTTATAGTTTTCAATGTGCAGTGGTTTTGTCACTGACTAGGTGCCCCAATGAACTCAAGGGTGGGTTTGGAAGAATTTAACTGTTCTTCCAAATTATTTTTTCCTTTTGTTATGTTAAGGAGATGCAATCACCGACCACCCTGAACCGGACCAAGCCTCACCACAAGGGCTGAACCCATGACCTTTGCCTTATTTTTAATGCTAAGATCTCTCCAGGAGGAGCTTAAGCCTTATCACCCTAACCTGCAGTGTATGTGGAAGCTTGTTTTCCAGCTGAGCCTGTGCAAGCTAATACCTGCCTCTCCCTTTTGAATATTCATTCCCCATCCAAAATAAAAGTTCCTGCTTCTGTTTATTCAGGGAGAGCATTAACTTTGGAAATGGTTCCTCATGGTCTCCTATTTGCTGCAAATATCCCTTACTTTGTGTAACAGCTACTTCTGGTGGAGAGTCTGATTTAACTCACTAGAAGGTGAACCCACTTTGGTTTCGGTAACAGTTTAACATCTTTTGTTAAATTTAATCCTAAGTATTTTGTATATTTTATGCTACTGTAAATGGATTTTAACATTTCCCTTTCTAATTTACTGCCTCTAGCATAAAAAAATAACAGTTGAGTTTTGTATATTGACTTTGTATCCTCTGACCTTGTTAAAAGCATTTCTGAGTACTATGAGCTTGTTTTTTACATTTGTTAAAATTTTCTATGTAAATAATTATGATATCTGCTAATAAAGACAGTTGTAACTCTTTCTTCAAAACTTTATGGCTATTATTTCTTCATCTTGCCCTATTGCATTGATTAGAACCTCCAATACAATGTTGAATAGAAATGGTGAGAGCAGACACCTTTTTCTTTTCCTCAATCTCGGGGGTAACATTTATTATTTTACCACTAAATATGATATGCTATAGGTATTTTTTGTACATGTTGTATGTCAGATTGAGGAAATTTCCTTTGATTCCAAGTTTGATGCATGTGTTTTAAATTTTTTCCAATGCTTTTGTTGCATTTATTGAGATATATTTTGTGTTTTATTCTCTTAATATGGTGAATTACATTGACTGATTTTTGATTGTTAAATCACCCTTGCACCTCTGGGATAAACCCTACTAGCTCATAATGAATTATTCTGTTTATACATTGCAGAATTCTTTTTGCTACTGTTAAGGATTTTTGGTCACTATGTTCATGAAGGATAACGGACTCTAGATTTTCTAGTGTCTTTGTCGAGTTTTAGTAACAGACCTAAGCATGTCTCATAAAATAAGTTTAGATATGTTCCTTCTTCCTGTATTTTTCAAGAGACTTTGTATAAGATTGGTATTATGTCTTCATAAATATTTGGTAGGCAACACCAATGAAACCATTTGAATCTGAAATTTTATTTATGGGAAGGTTTTTGATAACAAACTTAATCTCTTTAATAGATATATAAAGCTGTTGACATTTTCTATTTTTTTTGTGTATGTGTGAGGAAGATCTGCCCTGAGCTAACATCTGCCAATCCTCCTCTTTTGGCTGAGGAAGACTGGCCCTGGGCTAACATCCATGCCCACCTTCCTCCACTTTATATGGGATGCCACCACAGCATGGCTTGACAAGAAGTGGTGAGCGCCTGGGATCCAACCCAGCGAACCCCGGGCCGCCACAGCGGAGCACGCGCACTTAACCGCTTGCGCCACCGGCCAGCATCAACATTTTCTATTTTTATCAGTCTTGAAAAGTTGTGTTTTATAAGGAATTTTTTCATTTTATCTAGATTGTCAAATTTATTGACCTTAGTTGTTCATAACATTCCTTTATTATCTATTTAATGTCTGAAAGACCTATAGAGATGAGCTCTCTTTCATTACTACTATTGGTAATTTGTCTTTATTTTTCCTCTTCTCAATCATCTCCTACTAGTGTTTTTTCAATTTTATTCATCTTCTCAAAGAACCAATTTTCATCTTTGTTAATCTTCCCTATTGTTTGTGCTTTTTACATTTTATTAATTTCTTCTCTTATCCTTCCTTCTCACTTCTTACAATGAACACTTAAAAAACTGATTTTAAATTTTTCTTGTTTTCTAAAGTCACACTCTAGATATTTTGATATATTGTATTTTACTATCATCTGGTTAACAATATTTTCAAATCCTTTGTGGTTTCTTCTTTGACCCCTGGGTATGTTGCTTAAATTCAAAACACTTGGTGGAGAGAAGGGTTAGATATCTTATATTATTGAATTTTAATAATATTACTGACTTTTAGTTTAATTTTGCTATATTCGGAGAGCATATTCTGAATGATTTCATTTTTTTGAAATGTATTGATATTTGCTTTATGGCCGAGCCTATGATTTAATTTGGTGAATATTCTATGTCCTCTTGAAAATAATGTGTATTCTGCAGTTTTTGGGTGAAGTGTTGTTCTATAAATTTTAATAAGTCCAAGGTAGTTAATAATGTTATCAAATCTTCTGTATCATTTCTGTTCTTTTTTTCCTCGTCCTAACAATTGATGAGAGTTGAGTATTAGAATCTCCACCTATGACTGTGGATTTATCTATATTTTTCTTTTTACTTATGTCAGTTTCTTGTATGTACATAAGATTGTAATGTCTTCCTGAAGAATTAATCATTTTATGATTATGCAATATCTCTATTTATTTATGACACTTTTTCTCTTGAATTCATTTTATCTCATATTAATATAACCACTCTAACTTTTGTATGCTTACTGTTTGCATAGTGTATCTTTTTCCATCTTTTTATTTTCAGTATATCTGGATTTCAAATTTAAAATGGATCTCTTGCAGACATATTTTAGTTAGATATTGTTTTCTCATTTTATATTTTCTTGAAAATTTGAATAACTCAGTAAAAGAAATATTTTTATAAATACTTATAATTGGGGAAACTGTGATGGAGAAAATTTAAAGGTCTGACCTACTCCTCAAACAATGGTTCCAATACTGTGCCACTTGAATAAGATAACTAAAACAATTTGATGTATCAAAAGTGATTTTGGGGCCAGCCCCATGACCTACTGGTTAAGTCCGTGTGCTCTGCTTCCGTGGCCTGGGTTCGCAGGTTTGGATCCTGGGAGTGGACCTACACCACTCGTCAGCCATGCTGTGGCAGCAACCCGTATATAAAATAGAGGAGGATTGACACAGATGTTCTGTGTCAAGATGAATCTTCCTCAGCCAAAAAAAAAGTGATTTTGGCCTAAGTTAATAAACATAGAACAAGTTAGTGACAAATGCTTTGTGGTCTATTATCAACCTTCTCTCTCAGCTTCAACTGTAACTCACTGTTATCACATCTAAACTCAACTTATCTTTTGAGCTCCAATATATATTTATAAGACCTTTGGGACATTCCTGTTTAGATGCACTGTAGGCACCACAAATAAATAATTCTATTTTTTCATCTCATTTTATCCATAAGATCCATGGGGTTTTTTTATTCCTTATTTTGCTTAAATAAACCAACAATCTCCTTCCACCAAAGTATTACTTTTTGTTTCTTATTTATTCCTTCTATCTAATTAGTTACCAAGTTTTTTTCCTTCTATTTAAAGTAGTTCTTGAACCTATCCCTGCTTCTTCAAAACATTAGACGGCCCCTTCTTGGGTGCAAAGTATTTTGTAAGGGTATCGGAATTGATCTCCTTCCAGACATTTTCTCCTTCAAAAATTGCAGTGATAACCAGACTCATTCAACAACATTCCCTCAAATCTATACATCTTTTTGTAGCTCTGACAAAAAAAGGAAAAAAAGATCCTACTCTCAACTCTCCATTGTTTGCATGATAAAGGCTCTCCAAGTTTGGCAAGGCTTGCCTTCCCCCTCAGCTCAGACAGAGCTGGCTGCTTCCTCCTCACTATTCTCTGTGCTCTAGCCCTACATCAGAGATGCTTTGATTTTTCTTTCATAATTATTTTACCTTATTTTAACATTACAAACTGTGGTACATGCTTGAAATATTGAATACCAGACGCACATTAATAACCATTCCCATAATAATATAAAACAAAGGTTACTTTTTGTATATGTATTTATGCGATACGCTGCATATTTATTGGTAGAAGGGTCAAGAGAGTTAGACTATGCACTAACTAATTTTGTTATTTGCTCTGAATAAATAAATCTAGATTATTTTTTGAGTGAATTTATATCCATACTGAAAAAATAATGTGCCAGAAAGTACTAGTGCACCAGATATTTCATAGTAATTTGTGTTCATCATATCGTAAATACTTTTTTTTGATGTCTCCAAATATACTATGAAGTATTTGAGAGAAGAAGTCACCATTTTTGTTTATCTCTGTCTTTTTCATCCTCCAACACAGTGACTAGCACATAGTAGGCTTTCAACAATGGTCAGATAAATACAGATTTTCAAAAAACCTGTAACTATGGAGACCAAGGCTGAAAAGACTGTATGCTGTAAAACTATAAATGGATAATGAGTTTCTTTTAATAGTTTATTTTAGAGATGGGCCACTGAGTTAAATAGACATGGTAGAATGAAGGAGCTTGGGAAATAAGAGAGATCTATGCAAAGAATCTCATTAAATGTTTAATCAAAATTTCATGATCTGTGTAGGGAATTGAAAAGACTCCTTGAGAAGTCATAAAAATTAATTTGGAGGGGAATTAAAAGTGGAGACTCAGTGCTATGTAAGTGATTTTGTGTCCCATAAAACTCCCTAAATGTGTTTAAGAGCTGAGCATCCTGTCCTGAGCTCATGAGATAGGAAACAATGCATCAGACTTGGCATCTCTCTAGTATTTGAGATGCTCGGAATTATTATCTCATGCTCTTGGCTGTCTCAAAGGAAACAAAACAAAAGTGTACATTTGGGTCAGGCTTTAATTTTCCAGAAGACTGAAAAATTCAATCACTACCTACCCAGTTTCAAATCTCATCTTCTTTTTCATTGATCAAGAGTAGCTCATTCTTCTGGACCTGGGTCAACTGCAACGGGCAGTGTGAGAAGGTGCTATCCCGAATGTATGTCAGCATGTGCTTCACGTTTATTCTCTCTTCTGACTGTCAGCTTTAATTCATGGCGGAGATCATTGTTAAATTTCAGTAGCTTGTTTCCCTTCTTTATTAATAGTGCATAGAAATAATAAAATGTTAGCTAAGATTATAAAAGTATAGTGCTTATGACTCCACATGTAAATGCTTTAAACGCTACCATTTTGGACTGAAGAAAGTACACTATGGAAAAATTTAATTAGCACAGAAGACTTCAAAAAACTGACAAATGAATGTTAATGTGAAATAAATATTACTATAATATTAAATTAATAGCGTTTAAATGTTAAAAAGTTGTCATATTTAAAATTAGTATTCACATAACTTAAATAATTTATAGCACACATATTTGATAGCACCACCAAGATTTCAAAAGTCAACATGTGATATAAATGCTAAAGAACAGTTAATAGCAATAAAGTTGAGCCTTTTAAAAATGCTTTAAAATTTGACTATAAGATGATGACCACCATTTTTCAGCCTTTTCTATTCAGGCATAAAAATGTAGAAGAAAGCAAAATATGTCTTAATACTTCAACTAGCATTATGCTCAAAGATGTGCATATTATAAATTAGAATTTACATCCAATGCATACTACTCAATAAAGAAACAGATATTTCCATGTACCAATTATTGGGTACTTAACTTTCTCAGTAGCAAGAAAAAGATGATCATGCTTTTATGATTACTGGCACACTGGGCATTAGACACTGGGGATTTAAATCAAAGTAATTGATAATAGTTGAGGTTAGCCAAAGTTACATTTAAGGAGAAATGAAGGAGTTAGGTATGAGAAAGCCCTCAGAACCCATTAAATGACCAGAAGCACAACAGACAGTTTACTATGTTAACATATGACAGAACTGCAAAGGACTGCAGAAAACTTGAGACCGAGGGTAACTGACAATCATCAAAATTCTTCAGCAACTTCCAAGAAGCATGTTCTAGAAAATTTTCTTGAATCGAAAACCACTAATGTAAACAATTAGTCAAGCTGGTCTTCCCGTAGAAGGAGAAGGTAAAAGATCTTGATATAAACTTTTCAAAGCACCAGCTTGAAGAAATAATCAAGAAGGAAGATTCAGATGACTGAGAAAGTATGCAAAATTGGATTAAGAAGTGATTCAGAAGAAGAATGCAATCCAAATAGGAAAATACACACCATTCCTTGAATGGAAATTAGGTGTTTATACACATACTCTCAGATCCTTCTAAACCAATCCAGAAAAGTTGACCTATTTTCTCCATTTTACTGATGAAAATATTGAAATTCAGAGAGTTTAAGTAATAACTTGGCCAATATTGTGTGAGTAATAAGTGGCAGGGTTAGAATTTAAGTCCAGATATGTCTGGTTCCAAAGCACATTCTGTTACAGGTATAAAGCAATGTCTTTGGAGGGTGAAAGAAATCTTGTGAGGAAGAACCAACACCTCATACTCAAAAGAATAATCGAGAAAAATCTGTTTTTATCCTGATATTGAAAAGATTTGTAATGGTAGGTGGTGATTCTCTTACTCAAACATTCAAAGGCAGCTGCTTAATATGGTTTCCCATGAAGTCATTTATTTTACCATATTAAAGAGATGATGGAGAGAGACATTAAACAATTCAAACCTATTGATCACACCTTGCTTTACCTGATGCACAAAATTGCATATAAATGAGAGCTCTCAAGAAATCAGGGACTTATTTAATGATTTCAAAGTGTGAGGTAGTAAAATAAAAGATAACTGAACAAAGATTTTATTTTAATGCGTTATCCTACTTCAAAGAGAAATAAATAATGGATTATGTTGATGATAGCAAAAAAAAAAAAAGAATTATTTGGGCTACTAAATAGTACTTTATGGTAATAGAAAGGCGGAATTCTGCTGTGGCGTAGACTGCCTAGTATTTTCATCAATATCCAGGTTTTCATTTCTCCTGGCACACCACTAAATTATATTCTCTATCCCTTTCACTGGGGACCATGTGACAAAGTCTCTTCAGTAGAATATGAATAGAAGTGATACGTGTCTAGGCACACTCTCTTTTCACTCATCTGTCAACCTGATGCTGAAGATCCAGCTGAGGACTCCAAGGCCATCAGGAGTGGTGAAGCCTGGTTCCCTGAATTGGCACAGGGAACAGAGGTCTCTGTCTGCTCACACTGGGCTACAGAAAACCCACAGCATTTACTGCATGTAGTCACCGGGGTTTTGAGGTTGTTTGTTGCTCCAGTCAGTCTACTCTGACCTCTCATCCAGTAGATGATTTACATTTTGTTCTTACTAAAAAGCTAACTGAACTAATCACTGGTTTAAGCTGAAATTTGAGTTTGAGAAAGATAATACACTGACAAAGTGATCCAGCGAGTTATGAGAGTTAGGACGGCGTATGGAAGAACGACCGTAGAAAGATGCCCGCCAATTCTCAGGATGAAATAACAGAAAGAAGAACCATGAGGAACATTTGTTTCTCGAGCTGTCTGCTCATCAGGGTATGGGCATTTAACACGGTGAACTTGAAATCATAGAAGGTGGTGTCCATAGTCTCACGCATATCAATGAGACCTGGTGGAGGGAGCATTTGGCTACACTATGAAAATAGAAAATAAATCTTTTTTTTTCCAGTTTTATTATCCAGAGATAATTGACATATATCACTGTATAAGTTCAAGGTGTACAGCATGATGGTTTAATTTACATATACTGCTAAATGATTACCATAATATGTTTAGTAGAAACCTCATATAGATAAAATAAAAAGAAAAGAAAAAAACTTCTCCTTGTGATGAAAACTCTTAGGATTTACTCTCTTAACTACTTTCCCATATATCATATAGCAGTCATCATGGTGTACATTACATCCCTAATACTTATTTAACTTATAACTGGAAGTTTGTACCTTTTTATCCCCTTCCTCCATTCCCTCTGCCCTATCCCTTGCCTCTGGTAACAAAGTCTGATCTCTTTTTCTATGCATTTGGTGTTTTGTTTTTGTTTTCAGATTCCACATATAAGTGAGATCATACAGTGTTTGCCTTTCTCTGTCTGACTTATTTCACTGAGCATAATGTCTATCCATGTTGTCACAAATGGAAAGATTTCCTCACTTTTTACAGATGAATAATATTCCATTGTGTATATATACCACCACTTCTTTAACCACTGGTCTGTTGAAGGACACTGAAGCTGTTTCCGTGTCTTGGCTCCCATGAATAATACTGCAGTGAACATGGGGTGCAGATATCTTTTTGAGTTAGTGTTTTTATTTCCTTTGGATCCTATGGTAGTTCTATTTTTAATTCTTTGAGGAACCTACATACTGTTTTCCAAAGTGGCTGTACCAATTTACAATCTCACCAACAGTGCACAAGGGTTCCCAGAGAAGAAATCATTGTTTATGGGCCTTAGCTGACTAGAAAGGGTGGCGCACTTGCATGCATAAGGAGGTGTAGCTGCCCCTGCTTTTCCATCCGTGCTCAGCAGTAGTCACTGATGTCTTAGACTTGACGGCTCCGTTCTATTCATCTGATTTCCAGTTTCATCCTACAGTCTGGACTAATGCTGCCATATTTTCCCTGCCAGATGGACTCAAGCTTGATTTACTACAAGGAAAATAATGTAATGAACTTCAGCTACTCATCTCACCCCCACCTCAGGGCCAGTCCTAAAATTTAGGTGGATCGTGTTATGTCTGTGTCACTTCAGCCTGACCCACCATCTTCCCGCTGAGCTTTTTGGGTAAGAATCTCACAGCTCAACCAAGTCTTATCTAAATTATTATACACTCGTCTGTAGGGGAAATCACGAGGTTATTGTGGTAGTACGCATTTGGAAGGTACTGAGTAAAAATAAAGGACAGAAGAGAAAAGCACTAGCAGCTGCTGTTGTAGGAGTTAACACATTAGACCAGGTGGCTGAGTTGGATAATGCCATCAAAATCTAGGGAGGTAGGGATGTAACCAATATATAAAAGATACAGAAGTGTATTGAAGCCCTCATATAGAAAGTTGTGTTTTGGAAGCCTCATTCCACTTAAAGTAGAAAACATGATACATTATTGACTTTTCTCACTAATAGATTCTTTTTCCAGAAGGTGATGGAAGCAAGTAGGGGGATTGCTACTTTGAAAATCATTGCAATAAAAAAAAAGAAGAGCTTATTTTTGATGTATAAACATTGGCATAAAATCAGAGAAAGAATATATACAGGGTAGACTTTGATGTGTACACTGGCCTTTAGGAAAGCAGTTTCAAAATATTCACAAAAAACATGAGTCTATGTTCAGAAACTTAAAGGAAGAGGGTAATTCAAAAAGGATAGGAATTTCTAAGAAAATAAATTCTGACAATTCAATCATAAATAATCCCCTAAAATAAGAAAAAGAAGGTGACTTCTAAAGAAATCAGTATAGCTCCCCAGAGAGTTATCTAAGAATGCACAAATGATGGAAGGAGAGGCACATTTCAAAGGGAGAATATAAGGAAGTAGTCTAACCAGAAAATTCATCACAAAACTTCTAAAACCCAGAATAAGCTAGGGTTTGTGAAATATACTGAGGACAACAAAAATGTCTGTTTTTCTGTTTTGTGTGGAAAAAGACTGTAAGGGAGGATTAGCCTTGGCCCTGATGTTGTGATATCAAAAGGGAGGAAGGAGAGCAAGTTGGCATTTATTCTACTTCTTTCCATGTGAAAGACGGTGATCTTCAAAGTGCACGGGGTTAAAACTTCGCCAAGAAGAAAGTAGGCTCAAGGTAGGCAAAGAAGGAGAAATTAAACCTATGTTTATTGGTATCTACTATATGCCGTGCATTTATTCAGCAATTACTTTTTTGGAAATTTACTACACTTTTACAGTCTCTAGGTATGTAGCAATGAATAAATTAAATGTGTCTGAGTTCAAGAAGCTTTGATCACCAGTGAAACTTTATACACACATCTCATGTTTTCCTAGTCATTTAAAAGGTATCATTACTTTTACAGAAGAGGAAATCAAGGTTAAGAGAAGGTCATTAAGTTGCTCAAGGACATAAAGCATATTTAGTGTTGACTAACCCTATTTGTATTTTCTACTTTCTATTATATGGTTCTCTCTTAATAGAGAGTAAAATTCCCTATGAGTTACCTCCTAGGGTGCAAAAGACCGGCAGATGCAGTTGTAGAATGGCTGCTGGCATTCTACAAAATCCACCTCATAGATGAAGACAGAGGTGTATTTAGAAAAGTTGCAAATGAAGAAAATTATGAAGAACAGCTAACACATTGGATTTCTGAATAAAAATGCAACCTAATTTTGATAGGTCAAACAAACAACATGAAGTTTAACAGAGAAAATATAAAACTTTACGCTGAGTTAAAAAAATTAAATATTAACAAAGAAGGGAGAATTTGTGGCTTAACATTTCTTCATGAAAAAAAAGTCCCAGAAGATTTTAATTATTACAAATCAAATTATAGGCAACAGCATAAAATGGCTTTTCATGAAGATAATGCCATCTCAGCTTCATTTCTACTCATTGACACGACCACACCAAGTATATTTTCAGTGGGACTGCCATAATAAAGCCTGCCCAAAAGAGATCTATACAAGGGCTGGAAACATCAGTGAATATTCAACCCCTCCTGTATCTCCAGTGCCCAGCTGGGGGTCTGGCACAAAACTGGTCCTGAGTAAGCGTGTGCTGAATTAACAAGTCATGGACGCCATGTAACATGGGGCATGGTTAAAGCAACTTAAAAAAGTTTCATCTAAAGAAAAGAAGATTTTACAGGGGGATAACAGCTGCCTATAATAAAGGAGGATCTATCATGTAAAATATGAAAGAGATTTTTTCTAGTAATTTCACAGGAAGTTAAACATGTTTTTTTCCTGTGGTCTAATGAAATCTTTGAAATGATTAGAGGTATCCAAAAATGGAATGACAGCCTTTCCAAATGTAAGCTCCCTGTTGCTGCAGGTGTTGAGAAGATAAAGGATCATCAAATTTAAGGGAGATGTTGGACAGGCATCTGCTGCAGACACTTCTAATGGAAAAATCTCTCTGATTCTACGTATAAATGTGGTTGGAGTATTTTCTTTATTGTCTTGTGAAGTTCTTATTTTCTTAGTTCCCTATTCCTAAAAGTGTTTCAGGGTTAACTCTAAAATGCTTCATCTGGAGAACATTGCATTTTGTGTTTAGACCAACTCACGTTCAAAGAGGGTTACTTTTTCAGTGGATAAATGAAACTGTTTGAAGTAATTAAAAGACTTTTTTAAAAGGTGCCTTCAATATCAGAACAAATTCAGAGCTAAAACGGATCATTTTGACTGAAAGTGGAAGTTACAAGCAGTGAGACCCCCTCTTGAGAGCAGCGAAGTCTCACGGTGGACCGTGGTGACCGCAGAGCTTCTGGAAGGCAGGATGTGGCTTTCCCTCTGATGCCTGGCTCTCTCTGCTTGCCTCTCACAGTCCTCATCACACCCTCTGTTCCTCAGTAACTTTTCCGTGTGCCCTTCTGCTCCAGGAGCCCAGGAGCTCCACGGGGCAGAGCACTTTCCACCTCACGCACTGTCACATCCCCAGCAGCTAACAAAGTGTTTAATGTATTAAGTCCAATAAATATTTGTTGACTAAAATGTATGGATAGATTGCAGAATCCTTACTGTTTGAAAATTCAATATTGCATGTTATATGCAGCGTTTTTATTTCTGTGGTAGAGTAGTGAGAACTTGAATAGAAGGTGCTGAAAAAGATATACCTCAGTGGTAGAGAAGCCATTACAAGATCTGATCTCTTGATTTGAAAGCTTATATTCCTTTTCTGATAATTAGAATATTCTCTATTACTATATTATTGTATACCTACTGTTCAAACTTATTGTTTTTGGCTTTCATTTCATTGTTCTCATCAAAAGAAGTGTCTGAATACCTCTTAGCATATAGGAGTGATCAACATATGAAGCAAAAGAAACCCTCATTCACCCATTCAATCAACATTTGCTAAGACACTGTGTTAAGATGACAATGATTGATAGAAAAATGAGTTGGGCACAGTTCCTGCTTTTGGAAGCTCTCAGCACAGTGGGAGAGACAAACGTGTACATCGATAATTATACCATGACAATAGTGCATGAACAAAAGTTGGTGCACTTTAGGGGCACATCTAAAAAAAATAAGGCAAGGCAGATATATCAGGATATACAGAATAAATAAATACATATAAAGAGGAATTAATTGATTGAAATAATAGTTGAAGAGGAGAGGAGCATAGGGAATTTTCATCATGTGTCTCAAAACCATGGATGTAGACCATTGAGCTTGCGAAGGGCATGGGGAGTAGAGAATAGCATGTAGTGAAAGGATGAACAGGAACTATAGTTACTACTCACTTTTGAGTAGTGCCTTGCTGACAACTAAGCTCACAAAACTGTATTGTCGCCATTCTACAGATGAAAATCTGAAGCTAAGAGAAGTTAAGGGATTAGCCCAGATCTCCTAGCCAGTAAATGATACAACTAGAACTGCAGCCCAGCATCTAATACCCAGTGTTTTTCACTCCTGTACAAAAAAAGGGTTTTCAGAAGTGCTTAACTCATTGAAATGAATATTCCATGCACATATCTCTTTTCTGTAAAATTACTTTGAATTCAAAGATTTTATGCATGAAAATACTACCTAAATGTGACAGATAAATTTTACATAACCACATTAATTCAACACAGAAGCTCAGTCCTCTGCCTTCCCCCTCCTTCTCCTTATCAACCTGCAAAATAACTGAGGACCATTATTCAAGTTGGAAGCACCCAGCCTTTGCTAACATTAACAAGAAAACCTGTCTTCAATGTCTTTTTCTTTCTTTTTAAGAAAATGGACTGAGTAGATGAATGGTTTAGTTTCTTTTTATCATAGAGATAATATTCTGTATTGATGACCATGACAGATCTGTTCTTTACCCTAAAAATAATGACACTTTCAAGGTAAATTTTTGTCATGTACTGACTACCTGGACAGAGATAACAAGACCAGTAACCATAATCATAAATATACTTGCTTCTGAGTTCAGGGGAATATTTGAAGAAAGATGGAAATTTTGACTGGCATCATGGCAAACTCCAAACCTTCTTTTCATATTATAATTTCCATTTCTGAACTTTTGAATCTTTTACCAGGAAGTCTTTGGGTTTACAAATACGAGTCAAGTTGAAGTGAAAATTGTCTACGTACTTTACTATTTAATGCCAGAATTAGTAACATTGGTGTTAACATGGGCTTTAAAGTAAGACAGACAGGCGTTTTAGCTTTCTGCTTCCACTCACTAACATTGTGACTATGAACAAGTTATTTAAAATTTCTATGACTCAGTTTCCTCATGTGTAAAATGGGGATATCAAAACTTTGGAGTTATATAAAACAAGTGAGGTGATATTCATAAAGTGATTAGCATACTGATCAACATGTTGAGTGCTTAATAAATATTATCAATTGTCATTGCATTCCAGAAAAATGTTTCAAAACTTCTGCTTCATTTTAAGTTTGTAAAAACTATTAGAAGATTCAAATAATTCTGTGGGTCAAATAATTGTTTAGCGCCTCACTAGAGACAGGGATACAAGACCTGAATTTGCCTTTCCTAATTTTGTTTCTTGGATCATTTTACTTTTTTGGCTACAAATTTGTCAATACTAAAAGGGAAATGATAGTATCCACTTGAATCTTAGAATTTTAAATCTAGAAGAGATGATAGGTATTATCAATTGCAGTTTATTTATTTTTCTGAAAAAGAAACTGAACAAAGAAGTTGTTGTGGCAGTATGAATTAGAAACTAGCAACACATTTCATTCCAGTTTATGTTTTTGGTGGAAGAATAATTGTGCACAAATTAGAAATAATGGATCTAGTATCAAGGATGGCTTTTATTTTTATTAAAAAACTCTGTACTCATTTGGAATCCTCATTTAATATGATATTTTGATTTATATCTGACATTTTCAGACTTATATAATCAGTCTATTCAGTGTCCTGTTTATTACTGGGCACCTGGAATGGATCTTTATTTTCTGTTATTTTATTGAGGTCATATTAGTTTATAACATTGTGTAATTTCAGGTGCACATTATTATATATCAGTTTCTGTATAGATTGTATCATGCTCACCACCAATAGTCTAATTTTTATCGGTCACCATATGTATATGCCCCTTTACCACTTTCGCTCACACCCACACCCCCTTCCCCTCTGGTAACCACTAATCTGTTCCCTTTATCCATGTATTTGGTTATCTTCCACATATGAGTGAAATCATACAGTGTCTTTCTCTGTCTGGCTTATTTCACTTAATATCATACCCTCAAGGTCCATCCACTTTGCTGCAAATGGGATGATTTTGTCTTTTTTTATAGCTAAGTAGCATTCTGTTGTATATATATACCATATCTTCCTTATTCATTCATCAGTTGATGGGCACTTGGGTTGTTTCCACATCTTGGTTATTGTGAATAACGCTGCAATAAACATAGGGGTGCATGAGTCTCTTTGAATTGTTGATTTCATGTAATTCATGAAATTGCATGCAATTCATACTGGTTTGGATAAATACCAGTAGTGGGGTGGCTGGATCATATCGTATTTCTATTTTTAATTTTTTGAGAAATCTCCATACTGTTTTCCATAGTGGCTGCACCAGTTTGCATTCCCACCAGTGGTGTATGAGAGTTCCCTTTTCTCCACATCCTCTCCAACAGTCATCGTTTTTTGCTTTGGTAGTTATAACCTTTCTCACAGGTATGAGGTGATATCTCATTGTACTTTTGATTTGCATTTCCCTAATAATTACTGATGTTGAACATCTTTTCACATGCCTGTTGGCCATCTGTATATCTTCTTTGGAAAAATGTCTGTTCATATCCTATGCCCATTTTTTGATGAGGTTGTCTGTTTTCTTGTAGTTGAGTTATACGCATTCTTTATATATTTTGGAGATCAACCCCTTGTCAGATATATGATTAGCAAATATTTTCTCGAAGTTGGTGGGTTGTCTCTTCATTTTGTTGATGGTTTCCTTTGCCTTGCAGAGGCTATGGAATTTTTGTGTATGGTGTAAGATAATGGCCTACTTTCATTTTTTTGTACGTGACTATACAGTTTTCCCAACACCATTTATTGAAGAGAATTTCCTTTCTCCGTTGTATGTTCTTGGCTCTCTTGTCAAAAATTAGCTGCCCATAGATGTGTGGTTTTATTTCTTGGCTCTCAATTCTGTTCCATTGGTCTGTGTGTGTGTTTTTGTGCCAGTACCATGCTCTTTTAATTACTATAGCTTTGTGGTATATTTTGAAATCAGGAAGTGTGATACCTCCAGCTTTGTTCTTTGTTCTCAGGATTGCTTTGGCTATCTGGGGTCTTTTGTTATTCCATGTAAATTTTAGGATTCTTTGTTCTATTTCTGTGAAAAATGTCATTGGGTCTTTGATATGGACTGCATTGAATCTGTAGATTGCCTTAGGAAGAATGGACGTTTTAACCATGTTAATTCTTCCAATCCAAGAGCACAGAATTCTTTCTATTTCTTTGTGTCTTTTTCAATTTCTCTCAACAATGTTTTATAGTTTTCAGTATACAGGTCTTTCACCTCTTTGGTTAAGTTTATTCCTAGGTATTTTATTCTTTTTGTTGCAATTATAAATGGGATTGTATTCTTAATTTCTCTTTCTACAACTTCGTTCCTATTGTATAGAAACACAACTGATTTTTGTATCTTGATTTTGTATCCTGCAACTTTACCATATTCATTTATTATTTCTAAAAGTTTTTTTGGTGGATTCTTTAGGATTTTCTATATATAAAATCATATCTTCTACAAATAGTGACAGTTTCACTTCTTCCTTTCCAATTTGGATCCCTTTTATTCCTTTTTCTTTCCTGATTGCTCTGGCTAGGACTTCCAATACTATGTTAAATGAGAGTGGCAAAAGTGGGCATCCTTGTCTGGTTCCTGTTTTTAGAGGAATAGCTTTCAGTTATTCATCATCGAGAATGATATTAGCTGTGGGTTTGTCATATATGGTCTTTATTATATTGAGGTACTTTCCTTCTATACTCATTTTATTCAGAGTTTTATCATAAATGGATGCTGTATCTTCTCAAATGTTTTCTCTGCATCTATTGAGATGATCATGTGATTTTTTATTCTTCATTTTGTTAATGTGGTGAATCACATTGATTGACTTGTGGATGTTGAACCATCCCTGAATCCCTGAGATAAATCCCACTTGATCATGGTGTATGATCCTTTAAATGTATTGTTGTATTCATTTTGCTAGTATTTTGTTCAGGATATTTTCATTCATGTTCATCAGTGATATTGGCCTATAATTTTCTTTTTTTGTGTTGTCCTTCTTTGTTTTTGGTATCAGGGTAATGTTGGCCTTGTAGCATGAGTTAGGAACCTTCCTTCCTCTTCAATTTCTTGGAAGAGTTTTAGAAGTATAGGTATTAAGTCATCTTTGAATGTTTGGTAGAATTCACCAGGGAAGCCATTTGGTTATGGACTTTCATTTTGGGGGAGGTTTTTTATTACTGTTTTGATCTCCTTACTGGTGATTGGTCTATTCAGATTCTCTGTTTCTTCTTGATTCAGTTTTGGAAGGTTGTAATATTCTTAGAATTATCCATTTCTTCTAGATTATCCAATTTATTGGTGTATAGCTATTCCTAGTAGTCTTTTATAATCTTTTGTATTTCTGAGGTGTCTGTTGTAATTTCTCTTCTTTCAGTTCTGATTTTATTTATTTGAGCCTTATCTCTTTTTTCCTTGATGAGTCTAGCTAAAGGTTAGTCAATTTTGTTTATCTTTTCAAAGAACCAGCTCTACATTTCATTGATTTTTTCTATTGTTTTTTATCTCTATTTCATTTATTTCTGCTCTGATTTTTATTATTTCCTTCCTTCTACTGATTTGGGGCTTTGTCTGTTCTTCTTTTTCCAGTTCCTTTAGGTGCACTTTTACACTGTTTGATATTTTTCTTTCTTTGTTTAAGTAGGCCTGTATTGCTATAAACTTCCTTCTTAGTACAGCTTTTGCTGTATCCCATAAATTTTGGCATGTTGTATTTTCATTTTCCTTTGTCTCCAGGTATTTTTTGATTTCTCTGTTGATTTCTTCTTTGACCTAATCTTTGTTAAGTAGCATGTTGTTTAATCTCCACATATTTGTGGCTTTCCTATTTTCTCCTGTAGTTGACTTCTAGTTTCATACTGTTGTGATCAGAAAAGATTGGTATTGTTTTAATCTTCTTAAATTTATTGAGATTTGTTTTGTGGCCTAATATGTGATCTATCTTGGAGAATGCTCCATATGCATTTGAAAATAATGTGTATTCTGCAGTTTTTGGGTAGAGTGTTCTGTATATATCTACTAAGTCCATCTGGTCTAATGTGTCATTTAAGGCCAATGTTTCCTTATTTATCTTCTGTTTGGATGATCTATCCATTGGTGTAAGTAGAGTGTTAAAGTCCCATATTATTGTTGTGTTCCTATCTATTTCACCTTTTATGTCTATTAATAGTTGCTTTATATATTTAAGTGCTCCTTTGTTGGGTGCATAGATATTTACAAGTGTTATGTCCTCTTGTTGGATTGTTCCCTTGATGATTATGTAGTGCCCTTCTTTATCTCTTGTTACAGTTTTTGTTTTAAAGTCTCTTTTGTCTGATATAAACATTGCTTCCTCAGCTTTCTTTTCATTGCCGTTTGCATGGAGTATCTTTTTCCATCCCTTCACTTTCAGTTTGTGAGTGCCTTTAGGTCTGAAGTGTGTTTCTTGTATGCAGCATATTAATGGGTATTTTTTTTTTTTTGTCCAATCAGCCACCCTATGTCTTTGATTGGAGCATTTATTCCATTGACATTTAAAGTAGTTATTGATAAGTATGTACTTATTGCAATTATGTTACTCTTTTTCTGGGTGTTTTAGTAGTTCTTCTCTGTTCCTTTCTTCTTCTCTTGCTCTCTTCCCTTGTGGTTTGATGGCTTTCTTTAGTATTATGTTTGGGTTCCTTTCTCTTAATTTTTTGTGTATTTATTATAGGTTTCTGGTTTGTGATTACCATGAGGTTCATACATAACAAACTACGTATATAGCCATCTATATTAAGTTGATGGTCTCTTAAGCTTGACCTCTTGCTAAAAGCTCTACTCTTTTACTCCTCTTCCCCCACATTTTATGCTTTTGAGATATTTAATCTCTTTTTTGTGCACATGTATCCATTACCCTCCTATCATGGAAATGGATAATTTTAGTATATTAGTGTTATTTTGTCTGTCATACTACTTCATAGGTGGTTCATCTGCTACCTTTACTGTATTTTTGCCTTTACCAGTGAATTTATTTATTTATTTATTTATCATTTTCTTATTCCTGTTTGTAGTCTTTTCTTTTCCACTTAAATAAGTCCAGTTCGCTTTTCTTATAAGGCTTGTTTATTGGTGATAAACTCCTTTAGTTTTTGCTTGTCTGGAAAACTTTTTACCTCTCCTTCCATTCTGAATGATAAGCTTGCTGGGTAGAGTATTCTTGCCTGTAGGTTTTTTCCTTTCAGTACTTTAAATATATCATGCCCCTCTCTTCTAGCCTGTAAGATTTCTGCTGAGAAGTCAGCTGATAGCCTTATGAGGTTTCCTTTGTATGTAACTTGTTGCCTTTCTCTTGCAGCTTTTAGGATTCTCTCTTTACCTTTAATTCTTGACATTTTAATTATAATGTGTCTTGATGTGGACATCTTTGGGTTTATCTTGTTTGGTGCTTTCTGTGCTTCCTATACCTGGATGTCTCTTTCCTTCCATAGGTTAAAGTTTTCAGCTATTATTTCTTCAAATAGATTCTCTGTCCCTTTGGCTCTCTCTTCTCCTCCTGGGACCCATATAACATGAATGTTAGTGCCCTTGATGCTGTCCCAGAGGTCCCTTAGACTGTCCTCCTTATTTTTCATTCTTTTTTCTTTTATCTGTTCAGCTTGGATTATTTCCTCTAGTCTTTCATCAAGCTTGCTGATCAGTTCTTCTGTATCATCTACTCCGCTATTGAGTCCCTCTAGTGATTTTTTAAATTTCCATTATTGTATTCTTCATTTCTGATTGCTTCTTTTTCATATTTGCCAATTCTTTGTCGAAGTTCTCAGTGAATTCATCCTTTCTTTTCCCAAGATCATTGAGCATTCTTATGTTCTTATGACTTTTAGTTTGTGCTCTTTATCAAGTAAATTGTTTATCTCTGTTTTGTTTAGTTCTTTTTCTGGGTATTTATCCTGTTCTCTTGTTTGGAACATATTCCTTTGTCTCCTCATTTTTCTTCTTTCTCTGTGCTTGTTCTATGTATTAGGTAGGTCAGCTATGTCTCCTGATCCTGGAGAGGTGGCGTTATGTAAGAGATGCCTTACGAGGCCCAGCAATGTGCTTCTCTCTCATCAGCAGTTCCAAATGTTCCAGAAGTGACCCTTGTGTGGGCTACGTGTGTCCCTCTGTTGTGGCAGGATTGCTCTTGCTGCAGCTGCCCAGGGAGGCTAGACTGTCCCCCCGGCAGGCTTGTTGTAATGCTCAGCTGTGTGTGGCTGCTATGGAGCCTTCAGTCATTGTATCATGTATGGGGGCCCCAGCAGAGTTGGCTGCAAGGTCTAATAGCACATTCCTACTGCAGTTTTTCTGTTAAGTGAGTAGGCCCCCAGTGTTGCTGGTTGCTAGGCTCAGGGTCTTAAAGTTGCTGTAGGCCTCTGGCCTGCAGAGCTATTGTCAGCTCCTTCAGGAGCACAGTCCAGTGGGCCTGGCCCCAGGTGTGGCAGTGCAGAATTATTTCAGGCATTTGAAGGTGGAACCAATCCTTTATGTGGCTGTTTGAGAAGCACAAGTCTGCTGCAGCTGACAAGCGCTACCCACAGGTCCCACAGGACCACACCCCCATCAACACAGTCCTGCCCCATGCACATGGCCTGACCCACTGAAGTGGACCCACTCGCCCCACTGCAGAGGCCCCACACTCTCCACCAATGCAGGCTTCCCCTCACACACACCCTTCCTTGCAGAGGTGGACCCACTCACACTGCTGCAGAGGTTCCACACACCCCGCCTACATGGGCCACAAGTTTCCCAAGGGCTTGCTATTGGGTGGGGCTGTTCCCTCTGTCCAGCTGCATCCCTGGCTGAGCTGGATTAAACTGTTGCTCTAGTGGGTGGGGCAGAATCCTGTGCTAACAGGCCAGGGGAAGAAATCCAATGGCATCTGCCAGTGTCTATGTCAGCACGCCTGTACTAGGTCACAATAATGGCTGTCACCAATGTCTCAGTCCCTGGGGAGGTAGTCCCAGCCTGGGGAGGTCTCACCTCGCACCAAGGTGCACCCAGAGCCTATCAAGTGAGTCTTTTTTCACCAAAGAACTGTACACATTTCTTTCTGGTGATTTTAGCTTGCTTTCCAAAATGGGTGAACTTGTGCATTGGGCCCATTGAGAGCAGGCTTTTCTTTCCCTTATGTCTGATAGCTTTTCTGGGGGTACTCCCTATTGTTGTTAATAGCTAACAAAACCAGGTATTATGACACTTATCTCTGTTGTGCTGAGTCTAAAAGCTGTTTATTGTGGCTAAGCTCTCCCACTCAGATCCCCTACTCCTCAAGGGAAGGCTCCATACCTTAAGATTGCTCCCAGCCAGCCATGAATAACTGTGGATAGAAGGTGACTTTTTCCTCTCCAGAAAGGAATTTATGCCTCTTCCACCTCATTCCACACTGGACATTGTTGTGGGGGTTCTTTTTATCCAGTTTCAGTTCTCCCTCAGGGGTAGTTGTTCCAAGAGTAGTTGTCAATTTGTTGTGTCCATGGGAGTAGTGAGTTCAGAGTCATCTTACATCACCATCTTTCCAATATCTTGAATTCTTTTTCTGCTAGTTTGTTATTGGTGTATAGAAATGCAACTGATTTTTTTAAGTTGATTTTATACCCTGCAGCTTTGCTGAAGTTGTTGATTATTTCCAGTAGTTTTCTGGTGGATTCTTTAGGGTTTTCTGTATATAGAATCATGTCGTCCGCAAACAGCAAGAGTTTCACTTCATCCTTTCCAATTTGGATACTTTTAATTTCTTTGTCTTGCCTAATTGCTCTGGCCAAAACCTCCAGTACTATATTGAATGGGAGTGGTGAGAGTGGGCACACTTGCCTGGTTCCTGTTCTCAGACGGATGGCTTTGAGTTTTTCACCATTAAGTATGAGGTTGGCTGTGGGTTTGTCATATATGGCCTTTATTATGTGGAAGTAGTTTCCTTCTATACCCATTTTATTGAGAGTTTTTATCATAAATGGATATTGGATCTCCTAAAGTGCTTTCTTTGCATCTATTGAGATGATCATGTAGTTTTTATTCCTCATTTTATTCATGTGGTGTATCACATTGATTGATTTGTGGATGTTGAACCATCCCTGTGTCCCTTGTGTAAATTCCACTTGATCATGGTGTATGATCCTTTTAGTGTCTTGCTGTATTTGGTTTGCTAATTTTTTTTGAGGATTATTGCATCTATGTTCTTCAGCGATATTGGCCTCTAATTTTCCTTCTTTGTGTTATCCTTGTCTGGTTTTGGTATCAGGGTAATGTTAACCTCATAGAATGAGTTATGAAGTATTCCATCTTCTTCCATTTTTTGGAATAGATTGAGAAGGGTAAGTATTAAATCTTCTTTGAATGTTTGGAAGAATTCTCCAGAGAAGCCATCTGGTCCTGGACTTTTGTTTTTTGGGAGGATTTTGATCACTGTTTCAATTTCTTTACTTGTGATTGATCTATTCAGATTCTCTATTTCTTCTTGATTCGTTTTGGGAAGTTATGTGAGTCTAAGAATTTATCCATTTCTTCTAGGTTATCCAATTTGTTGGCATATAGTTTATCAAAATATTTTCTTATAATCCTTTGTATTAATGTGGTATCTGTTGTAATTTCTCCTCTTTCATTTCTAAGTTTATTTATTTGAGCCTTCTTTCTTTTTTTCTTACTGAGTCTGGCTAAGGGTTTGTTAATTTCGTTTATCTTCTCAAAGAACTAGCTCTTAGTTTCGTTGATCCTTTCTACTGTTTTTTAGTCTCTATTTCATTTATTTCTGCTCTAATTTTTATTATTTCCTTCTTTCTGCTGACTTTTGGCTTTGTTTGTTCTTCTTTTTCTAGCTCTCTTAGGTGTATTTTAAGATTACTTATTTGAGATTTTTCTTGTTTGTTGAGGTGGGCCTGTATTACTATAAATTTCCATCTTAGAACTGCTTTTGCTGCATCCCATAAGAATTGGTATGTTATATTTTCATTTTCATTTGTCCCCAGGTATTTTTTGGTTTCTCCTTTGATTTCTTCTTTGATCCAGTGGTTGTTCAGTAGCAAGTTGTTTAGTCTCCATCTACTTGTGGCTTTCCCAGCATGTTTCTTGTAGTTGATTTCTAGTTTCATAGCATTGTGGTCAGAAAAGATGTTTAATATGATTTGAATCTTCTTAAATTTATTTAGGCTTCCTTTCTTTCCCAACATATGGTCTATCTTTGAGAATGTTCCATGTGAACTTGAGAAGAATGTATATTCTCCTGTTTTTGGATGGAATGTTCTATATATATCTATTAAGTCCATCTGGTCTAGTGTTTCATTTAAGCCCACTGTTTCCTTGTTGATTTTCTGTCTGAATGATCTACCCATTGATGTAAGTGGGGTGTTGAGGTCCCCTACTATTATTGTGTTGCAGTCAATTTCTCCCTTTAGTTCTGTTAATAGTTGCTTTATATATTTTGGTGCTCCTGTGTTAGGTATATATATATATATTATATATTATATTTATATATATATATATATAAAATATATATATAATATATATAATATATATATTTATAATATATATAATATATTTATAAAAATATATATATAATATATATATTATATAATATATAATATTATATAATATATATTATATAATATATATATATTATTATATATATATATATATTCATAAGTGTTATTTCCTCTTGGTGGAATGTCCCTTTTATCGTTATATACTGCCGCTCTTTGTCTCTCATTGTCTTTTTTACCTTGAAGTCTGCTTTGTCTGATATAAAGACATAAGCAACATCTGCCTTCTTTTGTTTGCCATTTGTTTAGAATATCAGCTTCCATTGCTTCCTTCTGAGGCTATATTTGTCTTTAGAGCTGAGATGTGTTTCCTGGAAGCAGCATATTGTTGGATCTTGTTTTTTAATCCATCCCGCCACTCCATATCTTTTGATTGGAGAATTCATTCCATTGACATTGAGATTGACTATCGATATATGAGGGCTTAATACTGCCATTTTATCTCTTGTTTTCTAGTTGTTCTATATTTCCACTGTTTCTCTTCCCTTGTATTTCTGATAGCCATTTCAGTTTGGTGGTTTTCTGTGATGGTTTTCTCAGCTTCTCTTTATTTATGATTTGTGGCTCTACTCTGATTCTTTGTTTAGAGGTTACCATGAGGTTTGTATAAAAGATCTCATAGATGAGATAGTCGATTTTATGATAGCATCTTATCTCCATTAGCCTAAGCAGCCTTCCCCTTCACCTTCTGAGGTTATCGCCTTCTGACTTCTTGCCTAAGCTGTGCTAGGGGGTAGGGGCACCCACATGGGGGCTGAGCTGCCACTTGGTGGATCCTGCAGGCTGCTGTGCTCTGCAGGCAGGATGCCTTCTTGCCTGCCCTATGCTCAGTGGGTGGGCACCCACACGGGAGCTGAGCTGCTACCTGGTGTGTCCCATGGGCTGCTGTGTTCCACAGGCTGGGGCACCTTCTGAGTGGGTGGGCTGTTTTCTTGCTTGCCCTATGCTCAGCAGGTGGGTGCCTTTGTGGGGGCTGAGCTGCTGCAACTTGATGTGGAGCGATCACATTGGCGGGGCTGCCATGACATGGTGGGCACTCCCACGGGCCAGGCTGCAACTCTGAAAGCATTTGCAGAGGCCAGGTTGTCCCCAGGTCCTCTTACAGTCACACTGGCTGCTGTGTGAGGAGCCACGACCTGGCTCACTGCTGCTGGGGAGTGGGAGGTGTGCGCTCACCTATTTCCACTGCCCCTCCCTGGCGATCCAGTCCATCCAGTCTCAGACGTATAGCTAGGTGGATCTCTTAGATGTTCTGTTGTGCTGTTCAGGGAATCCCCTACTAGTTAATGAATGTCCATTTAGTTGTAACTTAAAGGGGAGAGACTAAGGAAACAACTCACTCCACCATGATGCTAACGTCACTCTTCCCTGGATCATTTTTTAACACACCTCCACCATACAATAAAATTATTTTCAGTAATATTCATGAAATGAAATAAATACTATTTATGCAATAGATATAAAAATATTCTTTTATTATACTTAGTATATATAATGCAAATGGAAACAAATTAATTAAATGTTCTAAAAAGAGTGGTAGTTAGTATATTTTAATTACATGAATGCAGCTTTTTAAATAATAAACACACAAATAATTGTTTTCAAAGAGTAAACTCTGCAAGTTTTAGATAATAATTTGCAAACGGAATGATGAATTGAAGTAACTGAAGTTCTGTTTCCTTGAATATATAATCACTGGGATCATGTTTATTCAAGTGTAATGCTTAAATGTAGTGATCTGTAGTACTGCAGAGACTGGATAATCCAACTTGGCATTGTCCTGGTGTAGGCTCACATTGGCTCAGTGACTATTGTCAGCATCTCTTCCCAACACCTTGCTCAGTGACATCATATTAGCAGCTTGAGATTAAAGAAATCAGGAGTGCAAAAAATCAAGGTTATTTCTTCAAGGATCTAATTGTTAAACATTTACCAGTACATCACAGATCAAACTGTACTCAAAGCGAGCCCGAACAATTTCAAATGGCTGAGAAGGTACTCTCAAAACAATCATCTGTAGTAAGTCCGTGAACTTGGGAGCCAACTGTGCAATTGGGAGTTCTTTGAATTAACTTTCAATAGAAAGCAACATAACTGGAGAAATTGTTTAAAACTTAGATTGACAAAAGATCATTTAGAATTATTGGTACATGGTGATAAAAAACATTGATTTCAAATTGGTTTTATTATTGGTTTAATTTTTATTTTTAAAATCAACTTTATTGAGGTATAATTTACTTGTATATATTCAAAATGCACAATTCAATGCATGTTAACAGTTGTATACACTGCGAGTCACCACCACCATCACTAAACAAACATTCCCATAACCACCAAAAGATTCTTCTTACCCCATTGTTGTCCCATCACCCTTAGCCCTAGACAACAGCTGATATGGTTTTTGTCACTATAGATTAATTTGCATTTTCTAGAATTTTAAATAAATTGAATCGCATACTACATATTCTTTTTTGTCTAGTTTGTTTTCACTGAACATAATTATTTTGAGACTCATCCATTGTGTTACATTTATCAGTAGTTTGTTCTTTTTGTTGCTAAGCAGTTTTCCATTGAATGTATATATCACATTTTGATTATCCAGTCACATATTGATGGACGTTTACATTGTTTACACTTTGGGGGATCTTGTGAGTATACATGTTTTCATTCTTTTGGGTAAATTATTAGGAGTGGAATGTCTGGGTTTTATAGTAGGTTTATGCTTAACTCTCTTAAAAGTGGACAGTTCTTTAAAGTGGTTGTATCATTTTACATCCGACTCAGCAGTGTAGGAGAGCTCTAGTTTTACCTCATCCTCACCAACATATGGTTGGAGGAAGCGGTTCACTCTCTCCCACTAGCCCAAGTAAAAGTCTCACGGACCTTACTGGAGCTGCCTGTATCATACAACTTTCTTCAAACAATTACTGGGCTTCTATTTGCTCAGGCCCACACCACAGGTTCATGCTGTAGCTGATATTTGAGTCAGCTCCACTATAAGCCATATACTGAGGGTTGGGGAAGGAGTGGTTCCCCAGAGGGAAACTGGGCACCATTAGGGAAGGTTGAATGGATCCCAGGAGGCCAAAGATCAACAAAATGCTACTATACAATTCCATTATGTATAGAAAACTCTGCTAGAAATGACAGCTTTTTAAACTTAGAAATGTATAATTAAAGGAAAAATCTGTTTCTATTTGAATAATAATGCAATAAAACACAGCAACTAATAAACATATACTCAGGACATTTAGTGAAGAAACTGATGGGCAGATGTTGGCAAAAAACGTTTAAGTCCATTGTTTTCATTTCTTTTTTTGTTCGAAATTCATGGAAATCTGTCTATAAGGAAACTGGGTGTACTTGCAGAAGGCAGATGGTTGTGTTCTCTTGCTTGGTGGCATGGAAAGCTGGAGAAGGAGGTGCAGATGGCCAGGTGGGGGAGGCTTTCAAAATGTGTGTGAGGCCAATGCTAACTTTAGGGATCATAGAATTTATGTAAACCTAAAATTTTTGGAATATTTGTTAACATAACAACTTATGGTCTAGAACTTTTGAACATTATCAATGTTATTCAGCTTTGTCCTTACGGAAAGGGCAAAGAAAGAAAGAAAGATGGATCAATTGACCTTCTCATTTTTCAGCTGCTTATTGTGGTAAGTCAACTCTCTTTATGGGTACAGAATCTGAGATTTGGTTGTCCCATTTCCATTATTTACAAGCTGTATGTGATTTCTGAAAGTTATGTAACTTAAACAATGAATAATTTTATTGACTTTACATTCTATACCTTACTACTTCCTAGCCCCCTTACCTTGTAATATGTGTGTGTGTGTATATATATATACACCTTTACATTTATTTATTTTTACAGACTCTTTCTCTCTATCCCCTCACTAAAATGAAAATTTTATGAGGGAAGACTATTTTATTTATTCTCTTCATCATTGCATTCCTTTCACCAAAAAAAAAAAAAAAAAAAAAAAAATTCTGGCATAAAGCAGGCACTTCAAAATATTTGTTGGATATTTTCTGAATTTGTTTTAGATAAGTAGTGATAAGTTAAAGATGAGAGTAGAGACTTTGCCTGACTTAATGATATATCCTGAGTGCCTAGAACAGTGCCCTGCAAATAAGAGATTCTTAATAACTGTTGGTTGAATGAATTAAAGATATCCATTCTTTACTCCTTCTTCGTGAAGGAGACCAGGTTAATTGTTGGATAGTGAAAGAAAGTAGGAGTAATGTTGGTTTGAAAGAAATGCTGATGGTTTGTAATAATTACGGTGGGGAATCATAACAGTACCCAATCAGAGATGCCCAAAGGATTTCCCAGCTGAGGAAACATGCGTGTGTAGTGGCCCCCAATTTACATGATTGTATGATTTCCTCCAGTACCGCTCAGCTAGTGAGGATAAGGAGGCAGATGATTGTATTGGCCTAACACTGGCACCCCCCAAAATAATTGAACTCCTGTCTAGTAAATGTCACTGTGATGTGTCATGGAATGTAGACTGGATAGGAAGAAAAGCAACTCCATAGAGGATGGAGAAACTGGGACAGAAGGCAAGAGTATAGAGATTAGAAGATCCAGTGGAGTCAAAGAGAAGGAATAGTGGGAGGAGAGAGAGAGACTGAAAATATGATTGGCTTTGTCACAGAATGGGATATTGGAATGTATTATTTAGGAAGTATTTCAGTTTCTAGGTGATAAGATTCAGTCTGAGACTAAAGTAAAATGTCAGCATGAAGTAGAATGATTTTGTTTGAGGTTTGTGTGGCATGGGGGATGGGTGGAGAAGCCCAAGGAAAAGAGAACTAGGTTCTAGGTTGGGTTGTCAAGAGTTGAGTTGGAGATGTGGACACTGAATCATGTCCAATACGTCCAATGAAGGTGGAAGTGACTGAGATGTCTATAGGTGACAGTAGGTAGAAGGAGTGAGTTAGGAGTAGTAGAGACACACAACTAAATATTCAGAGGAAGAAGAGAGTGGCCAGTTAATATCTTAGAAGTGGCAATAGGGGGCTAAGAGAATAGAGCTGGGGTGGGAGGGGCAAGTCAAACCAGGAAGCAAGATGATCATTTGGAGGCTATTACAGTTGTAGAGAGAGACATTAGTGGTTTGGACTTAGGTAGTAGAGGTGGAGGTGGTGAGGAATTGTCACTTGGGGGTTGTTTTTTGAAGATAAAGTCAATAGAGTTGTCTGATGGAATTAGATGTACAGTATGAAGCTCCTTGGTATTTGGTCTGAAAAACTGGATGAATGTGTTACTACCAGGTGGGGGAGGGGAGGGGAGGAGTCAGTTTGAGAGAAAAAAAAAGAGTTTTGTTTGGGGCTTTATAAGTTTAATAAATTTGTTTGGCAGGTATTCAGACATCCATAGAAATGCTGGGAACTGAGTCAACTGCTTTCATATGCACCGTGTCATGCGTTATATTGTCTTATTGATCCTATGAAGTAGATACTAATATTTTTCCAACTTAACAGGTGAGACTTAAAGAATTGCCAAGGTCATATAGTTAGAAATCCCAATGGCAAGATCTGAACGAAGTCTGGCTGACTAGAGATCTCTAACTCCCAATCACCATTCAACTGAAAACATTCCTGATCCAGGTTTTGTGGTATCTAAAGCATATGCAGTTTGAGGAGACCTCTTTAAGAAACAGAACACAAGGGACCAGCCCAGTGGCATAGTGGTTGAGTTCCTTTGCTCCGCTTTGGCAGCCCGGGGGTCGTGGGTTTGGATCCTGGGCGCAGACCTACACACCGTGCATCAGGCCATGCTGTGGTGGCATCCCACATACAAAATAGAGGAAGATGGGCACAGATGTTAGCTCAGGGCCAATATTCCTTAAGAGAGAGAGAGAAAGGAAGGGAGGAAGGAAGGAAGGAAGGAAAGAAGGAAGGAAGGAAGGAAGGAAGGAAGGAAGAGAACACAAATTTATAGCTACAAAATTAGACATGGAAGTAAATATTTAGAATGAGAAAAGAAATTATAACAAATTGCACATTTTAAAAGCTGTCCAATACCAGAAGCATGACAAAATCTAGAAAATTAACATAATTCTTAAAAGTTAACAAATGGACACATTTCTGTACTGTTTCTTCCTATATTTTTTTCTGCATACTCTTTGATCATCTCTTCCTATGACAAAGTTTTTGTAATGACACTTTCTATAGAAAAAATAGAGAGATAAATTTGTTGTGCATCTTCTGTGATTAAAATTGATCAATTTTTAATTATTGATACTTTAGAAATGCTTCTTTCAGGTTCATAACTTATTAATATAATATTATATAAATGTATAGGATTGTTTGGGAATTTATTTGGGAAATCTGGGAAAATACTCAAGTGTGGCAACAACATATAACCAAATGACACATTGTTAGAGCCTCTTCCAAGGCCTTTCAAGGTGCACAGGAAGGGGAGGGACCTGGCAAAACCACTTCTGGTGCTGGTTTCCCTCCAGGTAATTGGAAAAAGGAGGGACAGGGCCGGGAGACCTTTGCTTCATGCGGTGTTAACTTGAGAGTTACCCTTCCTGAGAGGCCAGAGAGGGGATTGGCTGCCTCCTCAGATACTTACCACCTGATGGAAGTATCAGGTCTCCGACTGTGAGGTTAGAGCCAGGGGCGAAAAAGAAGGAGCTGGAGAAATGATTCTTTCTCAGAAATTCCTCAACAGCTGTTTTGGCATTACTTTTTCTATTTCTCCTCCCGCCCCCATGAGTCAATAAAAATAGCCAACTAAATATTTATCTTACTAGAGTTTTCTATTATTTTAACATATTTCCTCTTTGAAGGCTAAGTGCAGGTAAAAATGATATATATCCTCTTTATAATTAACTAATCAATAATTGAAAGCCTTGCCATGATTACACTCTTACTTGAGCACACTGTCATAAAACAGTGATCAAACTTGAATTGTGCATGGTCTGCTTTCTTCTCTCAATTAATTTTCCTTTACCTGAAATAATCACATGTTCAGAACCTTTCATGCTATTGTATAGCAGCTATGAAATGGTTATAAGGTTGTTTACTTTTTTGTAACCTTGGGCCTGAAAGGTAGACGAAGACTAGAATAATCATTACAGAAGAGAGACTGTTTGTCCTGGATGGAAAAATATAAGGAATTTAAAGAAAGAGAAACAGCGTGAGAATTAAAAAAATAATAAGGAAATTGGTATAAAAAAGTGGTTTCAAGGATGTTTGGAACCCCATTAAACCTACTTTTTCTTCCATATGTTTGGTAAGCTGAAAGGTATCAATGGGGGCACACTGATTCAATTAAACATGCTTGATGGAATTTCAGAATTCAATATAACTAGTATGGCCATCAGCCCAGGGCTTTTTTTTTTTTTTTGTGAGGAAGATTGGTCCTGAGCTAACACCTGTGGCCATCTGTCTCTAGTTTTTGTATGTGGGATGCTGCCACAGCAAGTCTTGATGAGCGGTGCGTAGATCCGTGCCCGAGATCCAAACCTGCGAAGCCCAGGCCGCTGAAATAGAGCTGGCAACCTTAACCACTACGCCACCAGGCCAGCCCCCAATGTCATTCTTTAATTGATATTCCAGAGTACCCAAACTCAATGCTGCCACCTGCTCAATTCAACAGTGCTCCCAGTCTGATATGTAAAAGATTCCCATGGGTTCCTACTGTCCTAGCTGCTTGCTGATGGATCACAAATCCCAACTCATCCTAGAGGCCTGGGGAGTCCTCACTGTGGCCACCTGTTGGTCGCTCCCAAAGCCTTCAGTGTACAAATGAGCCTGCTGCTGTCCCAGGGGCAAGAAATCACTCGGCCCACAGTGGTTGGACTCACAATGTGCCCCCTGCACCTGGGCATTCTCTGTGCTCCCAGCACTGCTTCTGTTACACTTGGCTAAAAGGGTAGGAGAAAAAGTGGATCCCTAAGTGAGGTCTCTGGCATCAGCAAAGTATAGGCGCACAGAGAAGGGCAATAATAGATTTTTGTAAGGACTGAATCTTGTATAATTTGAGTCCTTTTTAACAAAAAAATACAAAATCATAAGTTTTAGGTACATAATTAGGTTCAAAAGTAAATATTTATTTAGAACAAGGAAACACGTTAATATGTTGCAGCATCCTCAGAGATTCAGGTCCCTTTCTTTTAAGATTTACTTTAGGCAATTTGCCAGAAATGCTTCATTGAAATGGTCCCTGAGTGCAGTCTGGCTTTTCCTCCCCTTATAGAACATTCTAAACTCCCACCAACTCCTCCACACTCTCAGGTGGCTAAGAGAGAGTCTTGAAAGAGAAACTTCATGATAAATTCACATCTGCCTACATAGATGGCGTCACCTCTGGGTGCATGCTAATTACCTGGGACTCCACCAGAACCGCTGGATCCTGATAGTCTGGATGCTTTGTGCATAGCCATTACTGAGGTTATCTCCACCTGTTGGAGACTTGGTAGCACTCAGAGATTTGGTCTACTCAGGCCATTGTCTCCTCTTCCTCACTTCCTTGCCAGGACTGGTCCTGTCAGTTAAGCCCAGACTACAGTAGTTTTTTGAGGTTTGAAAGAGGGTATGACTTCCTTTAGCCTTTATCTGGTGAAGGTGACCCTTGACAAAATGAGCAGCTCTACTACTATAGACCACTTTAATTTTATTCAATTGTATTTATATTTCCTATCTGTGGTAAAGAATGTGTGATGAAGAGTTCCCCCAGCTCAACACTCCTGTCCTGCTATGCAATACTCCTCTTCAGTATTATTGTGTTTTGGGTAGCATTACAGAAATACATCTTGCAAATATAAACAAATGTGTGAGTGTTGACGTTAGGCTCTTCCACTCTTTTTTAATGTACCAGAACAGTTTTATTTATTCTTTCTTATTACATAGTTTGTAGAATTCTCTGGTGATGTGATCCGGGTACAATGCTTATAGGAGAGCTGGACAGGAAGTTCTTGGACATCTTCCTCTATTTCTCTCACAATGACGTCTTGTCTCACATCAGGGTGGGCACCTTGCTTTCCTTTTGTTAGCACTGGCCTGGCATGACTTTCCTCTTTTGTTTTAGCATAGCATTATGCTTTGTAGTCCAAATAGTCTTTTTTCATTTGAGTTTAGTCTAGTTACATTTATTTATATGATTGATTTTTTTCTGTTATATCATTTTAGATTTTTTCTTTTCATTGCTTTAAAAATACTTCACAGGCTCCCTGGGAATCCAGTGGTGGTGTATGGGTTGAGGGTTCCTCTGTGCTGGGTATATTTACCTTTGTGATGTTAAAAATACTCATTATACTCAGCATCTTTACTCTTTGATTTGTTAAAGAAGAGATTAGAATATTTACTCTTCTAACTTTGGTTAATTTTCTAATTACTGCAGATTATGTTATTTACATTTTGACCTGATCTCATAATCTTAACATTTGTTTCAGTCTTTGTTCTATGGTTAAATAGATCCAGTGATCACCACAAATTTCTTTGCTGTGGCTTTTCCAGTCATTTCTCCATTGGCTAAATCTTACTCACTTTTAGATTGCTCAAGAACAGATGGGAATAATTCCCCTAAGTTACTGTATTTGGTATTCCTCTTAAATATATAGGTTGAAATGGTCTTTTATTTCAGGAAAGTCTTAATAAACTATATCTTTAAATACTTGTGTTGTCCCCTTTTATTTCAGTATATTCTTCTATGATTCCTACTACGATATCTTGGTCTATCTTCCATATCTGTGAAGATTTAATAGAATACCCTTAGTTTTCTATTATTTTTTTTCTTTTTCTCTCTATGAAAAAAAGAAATTAAAAAAGAATTTTGGCCGTGAGAAGTAAATAAATTTTCTTTCAGTACACATGCCTAGATTATGGTCAGACATCAGCATGTAATTTAAGCAATGACCTCCAGGTCTCATTTGAAGGTACACTGAGATATGAAAAGTGGGTGGTCCCAGATTGCTGAAGGTATGTAGGTTTTGTTTCTGTTGGAGCTTGAAACAGAGTCTTGGTCCAGTGTATCAAGAAGCAATATGATGGGAGGGAAATCTGAAGCCCCCCAATATTATGTCATCTACCCACAACACAGTGACGTTTACTCTACAGACTTTGAAATGTAAATTTTTTAAACTTTTCCTATATGCTGTCCCATCTCCTTATAAAACTTTCTGAAAAATCTGAAGATGTTTAATGGTATATTAAGAGACAATCTCCAAAAGAATACAAATCAGATTTTATAAGAGTACAGACTACAAAAGAGTAATTCTCCATGGCAGATATCTGGCTTGGCAATGAGAAAGAGAGTGGACCAGACTGTCCCTGAAGGAAAGGGTGTAAGAACATCAAGCCTTATCATAACTGATTTATTACCAAAAAGCGTAGGTTTTCCACCAGAGAAATAATCACATTGGCCAATGAGTCCCTAAGGTTATGGTTCAGACCAGGTCCAGGGCAGCTGCAGGGACTGCAGTCCACAGCTGACTCAGCCCTGTGCTGGGTTCTCCATTCTTTGGTCCCTTGACTGTCCATCTGACTTCCTACTGATACCAGGAAGAGTCTTGCCAGTGATATTCTGCAACTGTCAGGCCTAGGGACAGAAAAGGGGCACCAGCTCCAAGGCCTGCATGATAAAAACAAAAGAATCTAAGGGAAGTGAGTAGAGCCTGTAAAGGGTGCCAGAACATACCTCTGATTTAATTCCTCGGCTGCTTAGCGAGTTACGTATCTGCTCTTCTATAGATATCACACATATTTTCCTGTTTTCAGTATTTCCTCTTTCCACTTTCTGTCAGAGATAGAGAAGAATGAAATATTTCTCCCCGTACATACTGCAATCAATTTTTCCAGTAAGTACAGATCTTAAAATAAAACCATCTTGACCCTCTCATAAAAGAAGGTATTTTCAATTGCTTGCTGATAGCTTGGAAGTACACTACATTTCTCATACTCATCCCGCTAGTAATTTGTCATGTGTCTGCACATTTCATTATCAGTGATACTTTACTATCTATCCGTCTCTGCTCTTTCAAGTGCCTGTTTTTAACATTGAGACAATAGACTTCTTCCAGTCAATAAAAGAACATTCCAATATGTGGTGATTAAGAACATATAACCAGATGTCAGACAACTTGGTTCAAATAGGCAATTTAGTTAATTCTCTCTAAGCCTTGAAAATAGGGATCATGTCAGTACCCACCTCATAGGGTTGTGATGAGGATAAAACTCATTCATATATTTAAAAATGTATATTGGGCGCCTCCTATGATAAATGCTATGGTGAAGAAGAATGCAAGCTAAGGGGATAGAGGATGACAGGGTGCTGCTTTAAACACAGTGGTCAGAGAAAGCTGCTCTATGAAGGTTTTATTTAAGCAGAGATCTGAATGAAGTGAGAAAGCAAGCCACACAAATACTGGAGGAGAGAAGATTCCAGAGGAAAGAGAAATTACAAGGTGCCATGTTGGGAAGATTATTGCCACGTTTGAGAAGCTGGGTGAACTATGATATCATTAATGAGATCATGTCATGCTTTTCACAGTGCCCAGGGCCTAGAAAGTCCTCCATAAATATTAGCAATTCTGCTTAGTATCTGAATCTCAGGAACAGAAATATTTCCCCTTTTTATTGTTTTGTTTAATGTAAGAGGATCTAATTATGCCAACCATGGCAAAGAGACTACAAGCAAACTCTCTTGTTCTTTAAGCAAACAGGCTCTCTGTTGTGAAAAGAAATAAGCTGACTGAATTTCTTTTTGGGATGGAGCAAGGGGCAATGATTTCTGACTTGCCCCACCCAGAAGTATTATAGGACAAGGCTGTGCCTTTCTGAACTTAGGCTGTCCAGAACTTATGGCCTCAAGAAGACAAGGCTAGAAGTGGGTGGGGAGAGCTGTACTGCATATAAGTTCCCATAGCCAGAGTCTTTCTAGAGAGTTCCAGGCTAAGAGGAAGTCACAGTCTATATGTATAGTGTACTGTGGAAGGGTGCTTCTCATCATTTCGAGTATGCATTTTTTACATGAGTAATATATATTATAGAAATTTATAAAATTTATTGTATATACTTATTGTAGAAAATTAAGAAGGTACAGATATATAGAAAGAAGAGAGAGAAAAGAAGAAATGGATGAGAATGGAAGAGGAAAGAAAAGGATGAAATCATCTATTAAGCTACCAGCCAAACATAAGTACTATTTATGTTTTATTCTTTTTTGAATACAAATTCTATGAAAATACATGCAGATTTTTAAAATGATATCTTTTAAAATGTAACCTACTATGTTCACGCAATGTCTGATCTTTATCACATTTTCACGACCATAAATACATTTGACCACATCTTTTTTATTGGCTGTATAGTTATCCATCATAATGTTGAGCCATAATTTACCCAATTATCATAACCGTATAGTAATCTCCCTTTATAATGTTCAACATGTTGTTTCTCTTCACATACAGCAATTGTGTTTCCAATACCCATGGAAGGAGAGAACACATAATGACAACCATCTCCCAAGAGCTCAGTGACACCTTCAATGAGTTTGTAGATTAGTAACCAGAACAGAGTCTATCTGCATTTGAAAATTTAGTTAGTTAGGTGGGTAGATAGACAGATAGGCTGTTAGGACTATTCAATTTAGTGGTATACTTGATACACAAATAAACTCTTAGACTCCTTGCAAAGTTTTAGCCATCCACTGTCCCACTTAGAGCACAGCTGCTCACAGATTAGGATGCACAGATGATGCAAGGCAGTGGTCCTCAAAGCATAGTCCCAGGAACAGCAGCACCAGCATCACCTGGTAACTCGTTAGAAATGCTAATTATCTGGCCCCACTTCAGACCTGTTGAATCAGCAGCTCTAAGGATATGGCCCAGCTATCTGTTTTAGCAAGACCTCCTGGTGATTCTGATGTGTGCTCGAATTAGAGAACCACTGAAAGGGAGAGGACATGACAGCTGAATGTTGTCACTACCAGTAATTAGACCTGGGACTTCCCACTAGTTACAGCCTCTGAGCTTCAATTTTCTCATTCATTAAAAAAACCAAAAACAGAAGAAGCAAACATGCATTATGTTTATAATCATAGAATTGTTTTAAGGATGAAATAACGATCTATATGAAAGCACAGGCAGCACCTGGCATACGATGTACACATTGAGTCAGGGATCATAATCGCTTAATATGTGACAGGCACTGGGGACGAAGTGAAGAAGGTGAAGGTTTTCTTGGCCCTCAGCTAGCAAAGAAAGAAGAGTAGTTTTTTGTTTTTTGGGTTTTTTTTTTTTGCCAAACTTTCTCTCTTTCTTTATTCTCCCCAGAGTCCCAGTACGTAGTCGTGTATCATAGATGTAGAATTGTAGTTCTTCTATGTGGGAGGCTGCCTCAGCACGGCTTGATGAGTGATGAGTAGGTCCATGCCCAGGATCAGAACCGGCTAACCCTGGGCCTCCAAAGTGGAATGCACGAATCACTACGCCACCGGGCTGGCCCCAGTTGTTTTTTTTTTAATCAATCAAATGTCGTGTTTGCCTTGATAGCATGTAGCTGGGGCCCAAGGAAAGGAGGGGTTACTTCTATACGGGAAGGACAGAGAGTCAGGAAAGTTATAGAGGAGAAGACCATAAACTACAGACCCCAGAGTAAGTTAAGTCTTGGAGCGACAAAGGCAGGGCCTGCGGAGACAGTAAGAAGAGGTCACTGTATATACATGAATGACCCACAAATGAGACATGAACGAGACAACAGAATTTCCTTCAGCACTGGATGTCTGCTGCGAGAGGAAGAGAGAAGTCAAAGAGGAAGCCACAAGTAATCAGAAGGGACAAAATTTGAGAAAGACGAAAAGATAAGACAAGCAATGAGCTGAATCTTCGAGGTCTTGTGTGGCCTTTATATTCCTGCTTCCAAGCAGTGCCAGTTTCCCTCCTTTTCTGTAACATGTTTCATCCTGGTGAGAACTACACTATAAAGGCAGCACTGACAGGGGACAGGATATCACAGAAAGGCTACATCACAATTTGGGGCCCAAGTGGAAAGGCAAAGAGGCCTTGGGAATTTTTATTTTTGTTTTCTTTCTCTCCTTCTCCAGCTGATTGCCTGAATGACTCACAAGCCGCCAGCTTTCGGAGAGAGGAAGATGGGGTGAGAGGGGAGGACAGGAGGAAAGACGGAGAAAGGAGAGAAAGAGAGGAGGGGCTCGGAGGAGTTCCTCGGGGACTCACCGTAGTTCGGGCCAGGCAGCCTGTAGCGAATTTTTAGACACATTGAAGTAAATAATTTATTGCCTTTGAATTTCTCTGATCCTTTGTGGCACATTATTTATGACCGAGTTCTTTCTACATAGTTATTTTTAATGACTTTGTTCCCAAACTAAGCCCTTGGTACCATTGTGCCAGCACAGCCCTTGTGAAAATGGACCACTTTGTTCTGTTTATAAAGGACCATAGACTTACAAATGCCGAAAATAAAATCCACAGAGTCCATAAAGTAGACTTTCTTGGTCCTCTGCTATCTTAATCTACATTTAAAATGTTTTCCCAACCACAGTCATAATCATAGTTTACTGCATTGCCTGAAGATAGAGGCCTCGAAACACCCACTCCTGTAACTCAGTTACAGGCGGCAGCTCACGCCCTCCCTTGTGCTGCTCTCAGCTCTCTGGTCAGGACAGAAGAAACGACTATGTTTTACGTGAATGTCACAGATGTGATATTCCATCTCTGTAGCTCAGGGTTTAAAATTTTCCACTTTAGAAGACATTCACCACTTTCCCTTGCTTTTCCCAAACGTGAAGTAAATCTCAGGGAATAAAGGAAAGTTAGTTTAGACACCAGAATGCTCAGTTTCAATATAATTAAATTGCTTACACATAGTCACACGCAGGGGGAGCTGGAACGTCAGCTTCTAATTTGCCACCAAACAAACATTGTCTCCGGTTCTTTTTTCCAGAGTCTAGGGTGGTAACTTCAGTAATTGAAGAGAGGAATAAACAAAGTTAGCTTAAATTATAGTCTGACACAACCTTAACTTCTGCGTTTTCAGATCTGGGTAAGCTCATCTGTCATGAGGCCTAAAATAAACAAGTGTCCAAGATGGGAACAATAGTGTAGTTACAAGTCATCCATGTAAGTGAGTCAAGCACTCAAAGTGCCTTCTGCCTGGGGCAAAGCGAGATTCTGAGGGGCGAAGAATCTGATGACCGTCCTTTTAGGACATTAAGATGTTTAAACAACCACCACAACAATAGACACACACAAACACACATACCTTTATTCTGTTTATAAAATGTTGGAAAATTATCATATTGATAAAATATAAAACTTATTGGGTCGTCCATATTCTGAGTTGTAAGGTGAATACTAGAGGGCTTAGGTTTTCAAAATTCCAAATGGTTGAGAAATGCAGAGAGGAAGTGAAATGAAGGCTTGTCTCTCCCGATGAACCACAGGGATCAAGAGCAAAGGCCAAGGAACAAATATCAAGGAGCTCGAGAGCATGCGTTCTTCCCTGTCTCAATAAACGAAAACTTCTATTTTTCCAATTGCTCAAACCAAACAGTTGGAGTCATCTTTGACTCCTCTTTTTCTCTCCTATCCTCTCATATCCAATCAAGCTGCAAATACCAGCAGTGGCGACATCACCCTGGGCCAAGTGACAGTCATTGTCTCGCCAGTTTTGTGATCACAATGGGTTTTGAATTGGTTTTCTTGTTCCCACCATTGCCCCTCTGTGGTCTATTTTCAACCCAGCAGCTAAGTGATATTGCTAAATTTATGCCAGACCGTATCAATGACTACCCATCTCTCTCAGAGTAAACTCCAAATTATTTAGTGTCCTCAAAGGCCCGCGTGCTCAGGCCTTCTCTCCCTTTATGATGTCTTCTCTGACCACCATGCCCACCCTGTCTTGCTCACTAGTTTTCTTCCTCACCTACTATGGGTCTTTGGTCAAAAATATTTACTTTAACGGGAAAGCCTTTCACGACCACCTTGTTCAAAACTGAAGTTTCTTCCTTCACTCTCAGGATTTTCTGATCTCTTCCCTCCTTTAGTTTTTACTGTAGCAGTAATTATCTCCAAAAACTACAAATTTTATTTATTTACTTATTATCTGTTTTCTTCCACTATTGATGTTTATTTGTTTGTTGTTTATGGCTGTTTCCAGCGTGACTATAATAGTGGCACAAGGTAGGTAAGTCCTCAATAAACATTCATTAAAACGATAAAAAGAATTCTTCAAATAATGCCGAGTGCACTACGTATAAGACCAATCCTGCTCTACTTCAGTACAGATATTTGCAAAACTCATCCGAAGAGTTCCAAGACTCATAACTAAAGAGAAGGAAGAAGAAATTCTGAGGAAACTGTGGCCTTCCAGAGAGGTTTGATACCCCCACTGCCCTGGCCTCGTGGCTCCACGGAACAGTCAGCCGACCCCTTGCATCTGGCTCCCAGGCCCAACAGATGTCATTCTATAGTATTTGGGAGCAAACACTTAGGAAGGAGGAAACAATTTTAAAGACTGATTTACTAAAAATTAGTCAACAGCACTCTCCTAAATTCATTAAATGTTCAACAACACTGTCCAGCTGCTGCCATGGACTGATCTCTGTCCTCAGGCTTGCTCCCCTGGGGATGTGAGGGGAATAACCAGTTAGAAGTGAAAAAGAAAACTTCTAGGTAATAAATAGCTTCAGTGGACAATAATATGAATGAATCTACTCAAGACTGTCTCTCAAAGGCTGAAATGAGTCACTGCACAGTCAAAAACATTGCAACAAATTCTGATGCACAGAGGATTCATTTTCATCCTTAGCAACGTCAGAAGTCAGCTCTTATGGCCCACTGGAGAAGCTCAATCACAAAAGGTACAAAGCCTTTCCTGCCAGTGCTCTAAAGGGGCATTCAAAATTGCCCACACTGTCATGTTCAGAGAGATGTCTCACCTCACTGAGACACGCAGATGGTGGAAGAGAGCACCTTCAGGGAGCCAAGCCGTTGAGCTAGGACCATCTTAGAGACACAGACTGAATCCCCGTGGTGCCATATGTGCCGGAGAGCTGGAAGAATCCCCAGGACACTGCATTTCTTCACTCTCCTTGAGAAATTTGATGTCATCAAGTGATCCTCTCAGTCTTGGTCTTTTCTGTTACAAATAAATCAACCACTCGAAGTCAGATAATTTTTTAAGTAGCAGCATTTCTTACATCCCCTGACCATCTTTATTGCCAGCAATAAAATATACATAAGAGCTACGAGTGCTGATTCCTTTATTTTGTTATTTCTCTTAAAGAGAATTATTTTTGGTTTTGGCTGTATAACATGAGCATTGATCCACTCACATTTTCCTCAGCTGCTCACATTGCCAAGTGCATATAATATCCCATTTTTTCAACTAAACTTACTCCTGCTTTTCATTCTGTCCCCTCCGAGCTTCATCAGCTCCTTTGGGTGCCATGCAGCGAAGTTCAGGGGTCAGCTTAAAAAAAAATCTCAGTTAAGAACATCTGAAGAGTTTTGCAAGGCTGTATAAATATGCATAAACAAACTCACTCTACCTCTAAAAAAGGGGTTACAATCTCCTGCACAGTGCTTCAAGGTCAGTGGTTTGCTTTCATCCCTTTCCAGCACTTTGCATAGCTGGCAGCCCTCCATCCTTTGGGGAGTGCAGGAGACAAAGTGCAAAGACTTCACAGTTGCACCAGAATTTCCATAATCACATCAACAGATGGAATAATAATCACTACTGAAGTTACTGCACAATCTTTCTGATCCAAGGAAACTTCCGCCTACTTCATTTCAAAATCATATCTGTTGGCAATTTAAACATAAGGTATTCTTATTTTCTGGAAATGTTACCAAGTTAAGGTGATTCTAAAATAGCTGAATAGTGCTAGTCCTGCATTTGAATACAATGCTGCGGAGGGAGCTATTGAATGCCTGTAGGGAGGCTGAGCAAATGGGTAGCTTTTGCGAGTGCTACGTGGAACACGGCATTTTCTGGGCAACTGGAAGCAGTGACTCTGAGGTCTGTACTGGCAACACTATCGCCTGGCCACCTGGTCTCTATCCCACAGCTGCAGTTCCAATCACGTCTGTGCCTGAGTGTCCTCCCGCCATCTCTATATAGTAGGTTCTCTGTGTTCTTGATAATTTCATGGAAAAAAGCCAGTTATATGGATTATATTGCAGAGCATATGGGATCAATACAATTAGAATCGTACTTTCTGGAATCTGGCATGTTAGAGTACTTAATGTTGATTTCTAGACAACAGCTCTGAATCTCCCCAAGAAGCTCTGAGTCTGACAAATTTAAGTTACCTATAAAAAAAATTGAACAGTATCTCTATTGTGTAGCTTTTTAAACTGTTTGCGGTTTAAGGCTTTCTTGATATTATGCATTGTCTGAGAATATCTGGAAACAGACTGATTTCTCAAATTAATTTTTCTAATTGTTCATTTTTAGGAGCATGTTTTACCAATGTAATATCCAAGTCACATCCATGGACAATTTGAATAATCATGAAAGTATAATATAAACGCCAATCTCTCTTCTACTCTTGGGAATATATAAAAGGTGTCACAATAATTACTACATATGTGTGTGTGACATAATCTACTAAGGAGATAAGAAAACAGGGAAAAAAGAATCCATTACTTCAGCAGCAAAATTTGTTGAGCTCTCTATGTCTAGGACTATTCCAGACACCAAGAAGAATATAGTCTTTCTTTCTCTCTGTGCATCTTATCTCTTGGAATATACATCTTTTTACGTAGCTTCAGTTATATTCTAGTTGGAAGTCTCTGAAATCTGTATTTTCAATAGCAACCTCTCTTCCAAGCTTCAGAGCAACATTAACAATTTTACATACTGAAACTTTTTTTTTTACAGGAGAGGGGAGGTTTAAAGTCACTAGATAAAATGCATGACACCCACTTAAATTTGTTCCAAACTTATGGGACAAACTTACACTAAAAAAGTGTTGTTTATCTGACATTCAAGTTGCACTAGGCTTCCCGTATTTTAATTTACTAATTCTGGCAACCCTGGGGTGGGAGTTGGGATGAGCTTTTGTTCTTTTGTGTTTTGATCTCTGCATTTTTCCCTCCTCCCAACTCCGAGCAGTAATCAAGCCCTAAGCATTTCCTTGTCTCATGGATTTTTGCAGGATATAAAGTCCAAGCCGAAACTCAATGAAAAAATTATGTTCATTGTTTAAAGAGAAGAGGAAAGAGAGAAGACAGAGAAGATGGGAGGGTGTCTTGAGAGGGAGATTTTCCTTAGATGGTGGGAAATCAGAGATTGGCAGGTCTTGCATTTATCAGGGGCCAACACATTGCTTGCAAGCACTATAGCAGGACAATGGCAAGACTTTGGAGAGGATGATTTGGAGGAATGGTGTATTTAGGGAGGTAGTACCATGACACCAAGCTTCTTGGCCTCACTATCAGGTCATGTGTCTGAGCAGTGAGTGACACAGAAGCAGTGGACACATCAGACCTGAAGGTGCTGTGTGCACTGCAACAATGGGTGCTTCAGTGGAAACCAGTGTTGGCTGCTGACTACAGGGTTTTCCTTGATGTTTTGGTATCAAATAATATCACAGAACCTTCACACCAGGGGGAACCCAGATTATAGACTATGATTGAATTTCCCCCTATGCACTTCTGCCTATGTATAGTGTACGGGGACTTAGAGTCTAACGCAATTTGATTTGAAAGGAATGATGAAATGAGATATTTCTTTCATGCCACATTTATGAAATCCACTTCAGACACTTCTGTGGTAGACACTGATAGTTACTCACCCAAAACTACTTCTTTTCCCAAATTTACCCTTGCTGGCAGCTCCTTCTGCTATAGGAGTTGAACATGCCAGAAATTACTATTCCAGCTCCTTATAAGCTATAGGAATGTGACTCAATCCAGGCCACTGGGACCTGGAAAATGAGTTTCTTCTCTGACTGAAACAAAACAAAACAAGTCATGCAAAAAGAAACTACCATTCTGTCTTTGGACTTGGTTGTGAGGATATAACATCTGGATTTGTGACAGCCATCTTTTTGCTTATAAGGGGAAAAACCTGAGGTCCAAAAGATCTGAGGGGACAAAGCTTAAGGAAGAGGCAATGGAAAAATGGAAGAAGCTTGAGGGTATCATGATATCATTGAGTCATTTATTAGTCAACTCTGTAAATGCCCTGCTTCAGAACTTTTTGTTTTATGAGACAATAAATTTTAAAGACATGTTTAGTTGGTTTTTCCACTATATGCATCTAAAAGAACCCCAAATGATACATCACTACAGCCACAAGTTGGGTTTTCTGGAAGCACACATTGAGATGTAGGTTAGGTGCAAGATGTTTATTAGAGACCAACAACTGTAAAAAGGAAGGAATAGGAAGCAGAATTGGGCAGAGAAAGAAGTCGAACTGGCAGAGAGCTCTGAAGTAACTGTTGCTCATTAGCATGTCATGCAACAGGTCACAGTGGCCAGAGTTTACACTCCTGCCTCACTCAGTCACTGGACGCGAGCTGCTCTGGGAGGAAAGTGACATCACACAGGGAGTTATCTGACGCTGAGGCAGATCTGGATGCTGACTTCTGACTATGTGCTCAGTTGCTAACTAGCAAATCCCTTCTTGAAGGGCGATCTGGGTATCTTCATGTCCACATCAGCTATGTGCACACATCCGTACATATGCACACACATAAATACATGCATATATGCATATATACTACCTGCTAAATCCCTCTCTATTCTAACACCTCAAATTGAATGTGACCAAAATTGAAAGATGGCCCCATTATCATGTCAACAACATGGGGTTGACACTTCAAGTCACCTTTGATGTATCTTTCCTCCCTGCTTCCACCCAGTCAGTGTGCAAGCCTATTAGTGTCTTACTTTGATCTCCTCTTTTTTACCCATTCCCACTGATGTTAGTGGAATTCAAGACTCTTTATGCGTCAGCTAAGGGTAAAGTCATTTTATCCCCTAACCTTTAAGTTTCTTCTCCTAAATACTACTACCGACTTACTTGTCCTAGAACCAAGTTCTGATTGTGATATTTCCTCTGGCAAAAACCTTTGATAGTCCTCCTTTAATTGTCTATTAAATTTCAACAAATTCTTGGTTTTCCATCCCAGTCCCTTCAGGATCCTGCCTTTAACGTATCATTTAAGACAAACAATGAGTTGGTTAGTAATTCCACTGTGATGCATTTTATTTCCTACCTTTCTGCCTTTCTTTGAGATGCCATTTTATAAATCTCTTTCTTTACCACTATTTATGCCTTCTGAAATTTTATCAGAGGGAAACCGACCCATCAGACCCACTAGTCGGTATGCCATAGCGGTACCTGCTGGCAAATGTCAGTCCTAATTTTGGTATATCACGTACTCTGCCTTTTATTATATTTGCAGGGCTGACTTACCCAATAAGCAGACTAAGAAGCTGCTTAAGGCACCAGAAAATCAGGACACAGCAGATTCAGTTTGTATGTCACCATGATCTACACACTCGTTTTGCATTTAGGCCAGAAGCTTCCTAGCACCAGCATACACTGTTCCTCTATCACTATAAATCTGGAGCTCTGCTTGGCAACTTCTTCCTCACGTAGGTTTCAAATATGTACCACGTGCTTCTCATTTTATGTCTAGGGCTTTCCTGTTGCAGACGTGAGATGCCATAGAAACTACTCAACATCCATACATGAATGGCCCACAATCGAGATGGAGTTCAAGTCCCATGGGTTAGACTTGGTGTAATGGGAGAAGAGAGGCAGAGTTGTAGACTATGCCTTGACCTGACCACATGTGCCTTCCCTTACCAAGGCTGATCTAACTACTGCTCCTGCTTAACCTGCAGGCAGCATAAACCAACATTAAGCATTCAATATAGCTTCATTTTTCAAGGAGACCAGCTAGTCTCTTGGTGACAGGTCAGTTTCACCTGACTCTCTCCACTTTAGAAAGGGCAGTGATGTGTTCTTACAGGAATCATTATATATTCTGATTACGGACTTGCAGTCCCTGTCTGTGGTGTCTCTTTCTGCACCATCATCCAAGGGCTAACAGAATGCCTTATCTGTGAAAATAGTGTCCTACACAACATCTTTGACCAATGGGCACATTCTAAACGGAAGGACATACAACTATGGGCTGCTGACCATAGCATTCACTCATTTTCTATGTAGTCATAACCCAGAAATAGCCAGCCTGATAAAAGATAGAAAGGCCATTGAGGGCTCAGCTGAGGTGCCAAGTTGAGGACAGCACCCTATGAGGTTGGGGTGCTGTTTTCTGGGATACACAATTATGTGTAATCAAGGGAGGAATGCGAGGGAACACAATATAGGTTACACTGAACTAGAGGTTGCAGGTATCATCTGGCCTCTTTTTAGGCAAAGAAAGGAGTTATTGTACTAGTGGAGGTAATCAAGCCTGAATACCATGAGGAGCTAGGCTTTTTACTACACAACGAAGACAGGGAGGAGTATCTTGAACAGGGGATTAACTGGTGTCTCTTGGCACTCCTATGTCAAATGAAAACCTTAAATGGGCAATTGTAGCAACCACAGCCTGATGAGGGCAAGGCAACTATGGCTTAGAGCTCTTAGGAATGAACATCTGGGTCATCCTAGTAGGTTAGCAGCCCAGGCCAGCAAGAGTGCTAGCTGAGAGTGAGAGAAACCTAAAATGGAAGATAGTGAAGGAAAATGATGAGCATCACTCACAGACTAGGAACCAATTGTAGCAGTGGGTACTGGAGCTTGCCTTGCTAACTCTTTTTAAGGTTCTTTGGAAGGTTAAAACTTTCTGTCCAACTTGATGAATTGGACTTGTACTTCATATCCCAGGAAGAAATGAGAGCATCTTTACCTTAGGAGAGACATGGATGTCATTAGAAGAAATGAATGGATCTGAAAGAGAGTTCTTGTTATGTGACACCCCAGATTCATGCACTTGCTTTGCTTTTGGGTCAGAGTGGGCCTGAGCAGCAGCTTACACTATTTCCATGGTTCTGCAGATTGATGCTGCTGCCACCAATATCCCTATAGACCTATAGCCTACCTTGCAGATTGCTCCCAATTATGTCTGTTGCTTACATGCAGGCTTCAATATTCCTTGTCTTACATCATGCCATGTATCTTTATTTCATGCCAGGTGCTTCCTTGATTCCACCAAGACACGAGATAGTTCAGGACTCAGTTGGCATCCATAAACATGCAACCTGGAAGTTTGGGAGAGTAGATGCTTCGTGGTGGGAGTTTGGACCTGGGGAAGTTGGGAGTCAACACATAAATTCTTCTCTCTTCCTCCCTGTGATATTGTGATTTATAGGAAAAATATATACTTGGTTATTTAGATGACCAAAATATATTTCTCATACATATTTGGTCTTCATCCACAGCTCCCAAAACCCTTGGAATTGCCCAAGTGTTGAGAGTAACAAAGGTATCTCTTATGTTAATGAGGCGACTTTTGGACCTAACCTAAGGATGGAAGCTGGTTGCCAGGAAAACAAACCATGTGATTAGAGGGTTGGAACTTCAGTCCCACCCCCCACCCTCCTGGGAGGGGAGAGGGCCTGGAGGTTGAATCAGTTGCCAGTAACCAATGATTTAATCAATCATGACTATGTAATGAAGCCTCCATAAACACCCAAGAGGATAGGGTTCAGAGAGCTTCCAGGTTGGTGAACACATGGAGATTTGGAGAGAGTGGTGCACCAGGAGAGGGCATGGAACCTCTGCATCCTTTCCTCATACCTTGCCGTATACATCTCCTCCATCTGGCTGTTCCTGAGTTATATCCTTTTATAATAGACTGGTGATCCAGTAAGTAAAATGTTTCTCTGAGTTCTGCGAACTGCTCCAGCAAATTAATTGAACCCAAAAAGGAGGTCATGAGAACCTCTGATTTATAGCCAGTTGGTCAGCAGTACAGGTAACAGCCTGGACTCGTGACTGGTGTCTGAAGTCCAAGGAACAGGTCATGGGAACCTCCAATCTATAGCAAGTCAGTCAGAAGTACAGTTAATGACCTGGGCGCTTGCGACTGGTGTCTGAAGTTGCGGGGGGCAGTTTTGTAGGACTGAACTCTTAAGCTGTGGAATCTGATGCCATCTCCAGGTCAGATAGCATCAGAATTGAGTTGAATTCTTGGACACTCTCCTGGTATCTGATGATTGCTTGGTGCTGTGTGAAAATCGCCTCCCGAAAACACACACACACATTGGAATAGACACAACAATCAATTTACTCCCCTACCACCATGGACTGTTTGGAGCTGCAGTAAATATATATGGTCTCTATGAAAACATCCTGAAGGACTGGACAATCAGCTTGTCAGAAAACCACTGTCAGTTGGCAATGACCTCTCTTACATACATTCTCCCTTCTGTGCCTCTGTCTGCATTCCACTGACTCCTGCTTCTTAGCTTTGCACTCCCCAACAGAGTGTTAATGCACAAGTGATGGCTTTGTCTATGTTTTCTAGGGAAGCTGGGTTAAGATATAGGTGTATAAAAAAGACGAGAATTTTTTATTTTAATAATTTCATAGTTGATATATTTTTTTAAAAAGTTAAGGTTGTCAGGGCCAGCCCAGTGGCCTAGTGGTTAAGTTTGGCACACTCCACTTCCGTGGCCTGGGTTCAGTTCCCAGGGATGGACCTACACCACTCGTCAGTGGCCATGCTGTGGTGGCGACCCACATACAAAACAGAGGAAGACTGGCCACAGATGTTAGCTCAGGGTGAATCTTCCTCAAGCAAAAAAAAAAAAAGGTTGATGTTGTCATCATGGAAAAACTGAAAATAATTTGGATATTCTTACACTTACTTTATGGCTTTGTGTCATTTTTATCTTGGATAATATTGGGCACCATGATCTTTTCATTGCTTATCATTTCTAACAGTACTAATCAGACATCATTATTTGAATTTACTTGGCATATCTTTAACCAAACTAGTTCGTGAGGAGAGGTTCTGTACCTTATTTTTACTCATCTTTGTATCCCTCACCAAGGATAACTTAATATTGTTAAAATTATAACTACTTAATACTTGTCTAACCTCTCCTTTCACTGAGACTGCCCTGAGGCTATGAGTCATGGAGCAAAGGAGAAACAAAGAATAAATCCTGGTTAAAGATGACCTGGGAAACAAGGGATAGTCCTTATCATCAAATTCCAAGGAAGATGTGCTCCTTGGAGCATTCGAAGAAAGGATAGTATTCAAAGAGATAAATCAACGACAGATAACTGGGAAAATAGTGCATTTGGAAGGCAAGGCTGGAAAGCTAAGCAGATGCAAAAGTATCTAGGGGTAAGAAGTGCCTAATGCCAAAGAGAAGAGGAAGGAGCTAACCATGTTTATAAATTAAAGAATGAGAGATCCACTTTCTTTCTCTGGGAACTTACATTCTTATTGGGAAAAAGAAGAAACAAGCGTAAGATATCGTTGAGTAAAGATGAATACTGATGGAGTGCACAAATAACTGATTATGAACAAGTGCTTTTAGATTTCAGAGATGATAAACCTTAATGACTGTTAAATGTTAAAAGAGATTTGCATTGGATGGGTAATTATGCTTCACCTTAGGGCAATAAAGACATCTTGGTAGATTCAGATATGCCATTCAAATGAATATATCTAACGGAAGTACATATTTATGTTCACCAAAAATATGTATAAGAATGTCTGTAGAAGGGCTATATATAATAGCCCTGGAAAAGTCTCAAATGCCATCTCTAGTAGAATGAATGAAAATAAAATTGTGGTATATTCATTCAATGGATCCTAAAACGTAACGAGAATAAACCACAACTACAAGCAGTTCGATTAATATAAAGTTCAAAAACAGGCAAAAGTAATCTACAGTGTTAGTAGTCAGGAAAGTGATTACTCTTGGGACTGGAAGTGACTGGAAAGGGATATGGAGGGCATTTTGAGAGGCAGATAATGTTCTTTTTCTTTATCAAGTTAAAGGGTTATACTCACTTTGTGAAAATGCATCAAGATATATATTTATTATTTTATTGGCAAATACTCTACTGAAGTATAACATACAGATTCAGAAATTTTAAATATGTAAAAATCTATATACCACCATCTAGATAAAGACGTAGATCATTTTCAGCTCCCTAGCGTCTTCCCTATACCCATCTCAGTCAAATTTCCCCTGTTAGGTTACCACTATTTTGACTTCCATAATCATATGTTAGTTTTGCCTATTTCTGCTTTTCATATAGTAAAATCATATGGTACATATTCTTCTGTTTCTTACTTCTTTTGCTCAATATTATGTTTGTGAGATTTAATCCATATTGTTCTTTTTCACTGTCATTTTCCCGTTGATGGATATTTGCAGTGCAGTTTTTGATTATTTTGAATAAAGCAGTTATGAACATTCTTATGAAGATCTTTTTGTGGATATTAAGAACTCATTTTTTGGGCCGGCCCCATGACTTAGCGGTTAAGTGCACGCGCTCCACTACTGGAGGCCCAGGTTCGGATCCCGGCGCGCACCGACGCACCTCTTCTCCAGCCATGCTGAGGCCGCGTCCCACATACAGCAACTAGAAGGATGTGCAACTATGACATACAACTATCTGCTGGGGCTTTGGGGAAAAAAAAAAGGAGGAGGATTGGCAATAGATGTTAGTTCAGAGCCGGTCTTCCTCAGCAAAAAGAGGAGGATTAGCACGGATGTTAGCTCAGGGCTGATCTTCCTCACAAAAAAAAAAAAAAAAGAACTCATTTTTCCTTAGGTGTATACATAAACGTATTTACCTTTTTTCTTAGGTATATACATTAAATGGTATATGTATAGATTCACTGTATATTTCAAACAATTTTTAAAATTCGTTGTACCAACTATTACATCATCAGCAATGTGTTTGAGTTCCAGGTGATCACATCCTTGTTCTGCATATGATCAGCCTTCTTAATCTTAGCCCTTTGGGTGAGGTGTATCTCATTGCAGATTTAATTTACATTTCTGTGATGAGTAATTATGTTGAGCATTTTTTTTTCATACGCTCATTTGGCCAATTTGATATCACACTTTGTAAAGTGCTTTTCCAGTTCTTTTGCCTATTTTTTATTGTAGTTATGTTTCCTGTTTTTGTTTTTTATTATTTATTTATTATTTAAAATTTCTAGATATAAATCCATTGTTGGAATAATGCATTGCAATTTTCTTCTCCTAGTCTGTAGCTTGTTTTTTAATCTCTTTAAGGCATCCTTAATGACAGGAATTCTTGACTGTAGTGAAGTCAACTTTACCAATGACTTTAATAGTACTTGTGTATTCTGTCTAAAACATCTTTGCCAACTCCAAGGTCAGGAAGATAGACTCCTAAGTTTTTTTCTAGAAGTTTTTTTTTTTTCCTTTTTTTTTTCTATTTAGGTCTGTCATCTATCTCAAATTTACTTTTTCTATACACTAGAAGGTAGGGGAACGGAGAACTTCTTGGACCATATTATTTGGTGTCTTACATTAGTTTTGAAAAATTGTGAGCCAAAATTTTTAAAAATATTGACTCTGTCCCATTTTCTCTCTTTAATTATATGTGTTAGATATTTTATCATATTCCGTATGTTTCTTATACTCCTTTCTGTATTTTCCATTACTTTTTTCCTCTCTATGGATCCGTTTGAATATTTCTGTTGATCTATTTTCCAGTTCACTAATCCTCTGTTCTGCTATGCCTAATCTGTTATTAAATGAATCATTGAAATTATATTGTATTTAATTCAGTTATCTTATATTTTAGTTATAGAATTCCAATTTGTCTATTTTTCAATGCATTCTAGGTCTCTGCTAAAATTCTAAATACTACTTTCTAAATTTTGAATATATTAATTATAATGATTTTAAAGTCCCTGTCTGATAGCAATAACATCTGTATCACTCTGTAGTTTATTTATAATGTTTGTTGCTTTTTTCTTGGCTTTTGGTCATCTGGTGTTTTTGTTTGTTTGCTGTTTACCTGTCTCATAATGTTTTATTTCATACCAGAGATTGTGGATGAAAAATTATGGAGACTCAAGGTATTACCATCGTAATCTAAAGAGAGTTAGCATTTTCTTTTTCTTTTGGATTTATTTAGATTTATTTTTGCCTTTTTTTGGCAGGCAGATGGAGCACCAGCAGATCCTCTTGATCATCTTTGCTTCTTTTCTTTCTGGATTATTGCTCCTCAAATCCTGCCTGGCTGTACTCCACTGCCTCCAAATTGTTGCCTTTTACCATCCATCCAGCTCTCATCATTGACAGTGGGATGGTTAATCCAGCACCAGTAATTCTCTCAAGTCTAGAGCTAGAAGCTCTGTTAACTGAGACTTGCTATTATCTGGATAAGTAAGGGACCAGGGAAGAACTTTCTGGAAAAGAGTAATAGACTGAGCATAAGCCCAGCATTAGAATGGATGAACTTTTGATGAGGACAATTATCCATGAAGTAGAGGGTTTGTGTTAGGTGGCTGGAAGGGGAAAAAATGCTTGAATAGAGCTAGATTTTCAATAATTTGTTTCACAGTTGGTAGAGAGCTATTAAGTCTTTTTAAGAAAAGGTGTAATAGGATCAATTTGGAAAGGTTAGTCTATCAATTGTTTCTTAAAAAAGTAAAATCACCTTGATTTTATGTAAAGAAGGTGTCAGCGCAGTATAACCCCAAATAGTCAAACTGATATGACCACTTCTTGAAGAATAAAATCCTAAAGACATTGTTTAAAGTGTTTGAAAATGGCCCCTTTGAAGATCTAATGTTGTCAGGCTCTGGGTGAACAGCCTTAACATACAGAACAATGAGACTAAAGAAAATGAGACAAATAATGAAAATGTCACCAAAATAATAAATAATCTTAAATTTTTACAATTCAAGCTTCATCGTGTGCATTGGCTAGCTTTGTGTGGAAGTTAGGAAGAAGTGTTAAAAATTTTTTATCATTGAGCTGTTCAATTGATTTCATTTTTCACTATCCCATATTTATAGGTATAGTATAGTTACAATCTTGAGACATCATTTCCAACAAAGACATGTCCCCATGGCTCTCTGATTTTAGAGAATATTTATTTTAACATGAACATATTTATTAAAATATTTTGACAACTAAAATGTTCAGTTCAATGTATTTTTTTATTGTGGTAAAATATAGATGACATAAAATTTACCATTTTAACAATTTTTTTTAATGCATAAACTTTATTTTTTTTAGAGCAGTTTTAGGCTCACAGTTAAATTGAGTAGGAAGTACAGAAAGTTCCTGTATACCTCCTGTCCGCACATACAACCTCCCCTATTATCAACATCCCCCAGCAGGGTGGTCCATTTGTTACCATCAATGAACCTACAATCAATGAACCCCAATTTTGTTCTGTTATATTTAGTTGTGCCATGTCTTGCTCAAGTCCACCTGTAGTAGAATCCACTGGAGGCTCCCAGTTCCCAGTCTTAGCAGGCAGAGGAGGGGTAGCTTCTGGGACTGAAGGTGCTGGGTCAGCCCTTCGGGTGGAGGGGGCACCTCCTCTGCAACCTTGACAGCATCTCCAGCTTTCATTCTGCTTCTTCTTGTCTGGATGTAACACAGTTTATTTAGCTGCTCACCTATTGAAGGCCATCTTAGTTGCCTTCAAGCTTCAGCAAATAATGAATAAAGCTGCTGTAAATATTTGTGTGCAGATTTCTATGTGGATACAAGTTTTCGGTTCATTTGGGTATACACCAAGGAGCATGATTGCTGAATTGTATGGTAAAAGTATGTTTAATTTTGTGAGAAATTGCCAAAATGTCTTCCAAAATGGCTGTACAATTTTGCATTCCCACTGGAAATGAGTGAGAATTTCTATTGCTCCGCACCCTTGCCAGCATTTGGTCTTGGCAGTGTTTTGGATTTTGGTCCTTCTAATAGGTGTGTAGTGGTATCTCATTGCTTTAATTTGCAATCCCCTAATGACATATGGTATTGGACATCTTTTCATATACTTACTTGCCATCTGTATATCTTCCTTGGTGAGGTATTTGTTCAGGTCTCTTGCCCACTTCTAAATCCAATTGTTCATTGTCTTATTGTTGAGTTTTAAGAGTTCTTTCTATATTTTAGATAACAGTCCTTTAGCAGATGTATCTGTTGCAAATATTTTCTCCCAGTTTATGGGTTGTCTTCTTATTCTCTTGACATTTTAACCATTTTTAAGTGTACAGTTTAGTTGCATTAAGAAAACACATATTATCATGCAACCATCACCACCATCCATGTCCAGAACTTTTTATCTTCCCAAACTGAAAGTCAGTACCCATTAAACAAGAACTGCATGTTTTCCAGTCCCTCCAGCCCCTGGCAACCACCATTCTGCTTTCTGTCTCCATGAATTTGGCTACTCTAGGTACTTCATATAAGTAGAATCAGACACTATTTGTCCTTTGGTGATGGGCTTATTTCACTGAGGATAATGCCTTCAAGGTGCTTCCATGTTGTAGCATGTGTCAGAATTTCCTTCCTTTTTAAGGCTGCATAATATTCCATTGTAAGTATAAGCCATATTTGTTTATCCATTCATCTGTCTGCGCACACTCGGGTTGCTTCTACCTTTTGGCTATTGTGAGAAATGCTACTATGAACACGGATTTACAAATATCTGTTTGAGTCTCAGTTCAATTTATTTTATAAAATAATTTTCAATAAGTGACAACTAGGTTGACAACTAACTTTTTTTCCCTTTCAAGTTAAACTCACATAGTAACCATTTAAATATTTAGATTTTATTTTCATTTCATTATACTTGCCAATGTGCACCCTTACTATGATGTCACTACGAAAAATGTAAATATTGACAATAATAATGCAACATCATTCATTATATGTTGTTAAAATGCTACATTTTCTTTCCCATTTAAACTACTTCATTTTTCTCTTGCAGTAATCCTGTGTTGAGCTTCCAACTTTTATTTTATGTACCATCATTCTCTGATTCTCCTGCTTTGAAAAAACAACTAATCATTGGTTAAGTGATTAGCAACATATGTTATGATTAGAATTTCAAAACCTTTCTTGCACTGTCATAAAGAGTATACTATGAAAGTGACAACAGATCAGAGACAGAATGGTTAGGCCTGGGAGACCAGTCTGCTTTGAAAAGGGAGCACAGGTAATCAGTTGGGTTCTAGACAGTCAGAAAGTCATTTTTAGGGAACACTGGATTCAGGCAAAGATCCAAAGAGTTAAACAGAGCAAGACATTAGGGAGGTGTTCAGCAGCATATCATCCATACAAAAGGACATTTGGGCGGGTCTGATAGTACATGGTTTTAGTCTCTGGAAAGATTGGAGAATAAGGTAAGAAATGAGACCCTGGAATGGGATATTGGAAAAGAACCAACCAAGAAATTGGGAATAAGTGAGAAGAGAATGATGATCTATCGTCTGTCTCCCCTTTTAGATCATAAGTCAGTCACATGAGGGCAGGGAAGAGAGTCTGAGCAAGACAATAGCAAAGCTGATGAAACTTGGCCTCCTTTTACTTCCCTTTCCTTAAAACAGCACTGTTTGCAGATTGTGCAAGTGGGCTAAGTCTCCAGGGAACATTAAGGTGACTTTGCAGTGAATGTGAAAGAATCATAGGGACAAATATTCAAGCATGAATACTCTATTCCATGATGTTTGTTCAATTTTCTTTTTTTTTTGGAAGCTGTAGAATTCTAGGTTGAGATAGAGTTCTGCATGCCCCTCTCTTTGAGCTTAGTTCTCTGTGCAGATGAAACAAAAATCTTAACTTCTTATACGTGACAGGAACATGCCCCACTACTTTATATACGCGTTAAGGAAGTCTTGAGATTTAAATAATAGCTGTGGTTACATTATTCTCAAATATTTATATTTTAGAATATATTTATTCTCTCTATACTTATCTATGTAAAAAGGAAAAGATTTATGTAATTCACCATTTAGCTCATCTATTTTAAAGGATATGCACAGGCAGGGTTTTAGAATTAGAATTAGGAATTTAGGAGCAAAAGTAGAAGAGAGAGGAACAGACAGAAAAAATGAGAATGGATTAACAACGTAATATGGAATCATTTAGATTTCTTAAATTGCTTCATATCATGAAAACAAGTAAGATTCTCTCAGGCATGATATCCAGCATTGCATTTAAATGAGAGACAAACACAAGAGTCAACAAAATTTACCAGAAAATTCCCAATTGTCCATGGGAGACATGTGGGAATGCTTGGAAGGCAAAGAATACAGTTAAAACGAAGAGATTAGAACTGGAAATCCATGTTGACAAAAGAAAATAATTTTAAGTAATTTAAAAACAATAGAAACCTCTTGAATTTGGAATTGTGTCTTTAAAAGGAATTTGTTAGACATTATGGCAAAATTATGTTATTGAAGAACTACTTGGAAAACTTATTATGTTTTGCTTCAATATTTTTAAAAGTTAGGTCTTGTAATAGTCTCAGAAAAATGAGACTTCCCTCTGTAAGAATGAACACGCTGTCAGAGATCATGAAATAAAATTACTTCAGACTGGTAGAAGGCAATAAAGAAACTAGCTGAAGATAGATGGAGAGAAAACATCATAGATATTTGAACAATCTTAGAAACTGTCTGGAAAAGCTTCTTTTAACAGAGAAAAGACTGTATTTTAAGCATTCTGCATAATCGTATTGCAACTTATTTCTCTTTCCTGTAAAAAGTAAGGGAAGATGTAAGAGAATTAAAAAGCTAAAAGTAATTCTAAGAAAACCAATTAGCACTTTTACTTTTCTGCTTGTGTTAGAAATGATTAAGTATTTAGCATTAAAGAGAAAGAAAATTGTTAAATTGAGAACTATCTCCAAGACTTTTGATACCAGTTTGACAGAAAAGCCAAATTAAAGTGTGAGGCATTTTAATGCCCTAGATAAATTTTGACCTTAAGAAAAACTTCAGGTTGACATAATGGTGTTCTATTTGAAACCATAGTTATATTAAAAAGAGATTGAACACAGGTGGAAATTGATACAAAAGATAATCTATTTTACCTACAACTTATTTCTTAAAACCTCCATCTAAATTTTGTCTCAATGTTAAATATAAAGTTGCAGTTAACATAAGGGTTTTAACCTATTTTTATTATTGAAATTGGAAAAAAGAGTTGATTTTTAATGCAGTTAACCTCATCTGTAGGAAACTCTGGCTATTTAGACCACAGGATCACATGTTATAACGCAGGCCAGACACCTTAACTACATGGAGGTTTACTAAACCGTACTAAAACTAAAATTTTAGTTTACTAAAATTTCAGATATAGTGTCTGGAAAAATGCAGAATAGCCTCTGGAAGACTAATCCTAAATCATCAAATTTATATAATATAAGTAAATGTGGGATAAAAAACAAAAAGGTAAGTGGAGAGAAAACATCACAGATATTTGAAGAATCTTAGAAACTGTCTGGAAAAGCTACTCTTAACAGAGAAAAGAACTCTCCATTCTTTTATTGATTTGTTGGCAATTCTGCAAAGCGGCCATGGACTGTGGAAACCGTTCAGCTCTGACTCTTACTAACGGTAAGAACCTGGGCAAGATATTTAATCTTTTAGTCCTCCATTTCTTCATCAGTAAAATGGGCATAACCACAGCCACCCGCATAGCTTTGTCAGGAGGACTGAATGAAAGCGTGCTGTAAACACTTGGCATAGTCGTAGTCCAGCAGTGTTCGGTAAACGGCAGTCATTTTCCTCACCGTGTATCTACACAAGAGCTTCTGAACAACAATGATGTTACTATTTACTTAGACAGAATCCACCGTTGCTGAAGGAATCTGATATCTGTTACTTGTATGGTTCCCCAGATTTAATTTGTTTTTCAAAAGAGGAGAACTGATGAGTCAAAGTAGGTCTCAGCACGTCGTCAGCACAAGCAGGGCTTCCTTGCAGCATTTCTACCCCGTGACTGGAGGTCAGTCCTCTCACCAGAAAGCAGGCTGCTCGAGACCAGCCCACCTCCTTCAAGACTGTTAGAGACATAAATCTCCTTTACCAATTTGCTCTGTGAACCCATCCACAAGAACGCGGAAATTTTTGTTGGCTCAACAGCTTTTCATACATTGTGAGACAAGTTTTATAGTATTAAAACTAAAACATGCAAGGTCAACCTTTGCCTACAAATACTTTGTAGTTATTTACGCTTCCTTGTCAACCTAGGTGTAGTTTATATGCACCCCTGATACTCTCTCTCTTTTCCTCATTGCACAGGTGAGATGGTCCCCAAAACAACTTTAATACTTTGTGTTTCCTCTCCCTAACCCAATTTCTTGTTTCTGCATTCTCCCCAAACTTTTGCACTGTGCCCTCTGAAACCGTCATTCCAGGACAAATTCTTGTACATATGTACCTTTTTCATAATTTATTCTCTGTAGTACTTGGCCTTAAGGAGAACATGGCTCTTGCCGTGAGTACACCATACTCCTTTTTTCGCCTCATTTTCTCGCATCTCATAATTCTCTTGACTTCCATTGCTGCCTATATATTTATGCTAAATTCTACTAAAAATTATTTTTGAAGGCTGTCAGTTGGCAGTAGCTATCTCTACCCCATCTTCATTATTTCTGCACAACAACCTGCTAGCTGTGTCTCCACTTTCATTGAATATGTTGGAATTTGCCTCATGGTTTTGCTTTTCAGCACAAACTCTACTGTCATCCTTGGTACTTTCTATGTCCTTTTTCATCCTCCTAGGTTGGCATTCACAACGTGGCCATAATCACAGGCTTCATTTTCTTACCAGCAATTCTGCCATTTGATTCACTGTCTCTATATATCCTGACGTTCTCTGCTTTTTCAAGCATATGACCACCACTTCCGTCTTTCAGCTTGTGTAGAACACAGTATGTCAGTCAGAGTGGCAAATCCCTAATAGAGATAACATGACTGCCTCAACTTTGATCAGGTGACACCACTGGTACATCAAACTACCTTGGGAGCTGGGGTGATGATGGGCAGTCATATAGTACAGAAGGGGTGCAGTTTTCTGAAAACAGAGATTGTCCTGAGGAGGGAAGACAACTCAACTACTACAGTGCCACTATTCTGCTTAAAAATATTTCATTTTTCCCTATCTGTGGCCTTAAAGAAAAGTCTAAATTTCTTAGGTCAAAAGCCAAGACCCATTGTGATCTGGCCCCTGCTTCTCTCTCTCTAGCCTTATCACCTTCTCCTCCACCCCCCTCTCATTCTTCTTTTCAGCAATAAGAACGTCTTTTGGATTTCTGGACACATTGGGATTTCTCTTACCTTGTGGTCTTTTCCTTCGTTGATCCCTCCTTGGGTAGTACTTTTTATCTCCCTTCTTTGCATTGCAAGCCCCGCCCTTTTCCTGGATCTGTAATGCAGTGGGGCTTTTGGAAGCCTCCAATAAATAGCTCTTGCTCTACCTCTCCTCTGCCAGAGGCTGCCTGTCCCCCGCACCCTGAGCAGCTTGTGCGACTTCCTATCATATCTGCCCCACACAATACTGTAATGCCTGACTGCTTCTCCATCTCCTACGCCAAATCTTGTTCTCCATCTGATTGCAAGCTCTTTGAGGGTAGGGACTTTGTGTTTTATAATTCTCTCTGTAGCGTCTAGTACCTAGCAAAGTGCCTGGTTTTTAGTATATACTCAGCAAATGTTTGTTGAAAGGAAGGGAGGAAAGAGAGAAGGAAGGAAGTAGAATGACACATTATAGGCATTTCATCAACAATTGATGGAGTTTGCTAAACTCTGGTATAATTTATGTGAGTTGAAATACTTCTGTCTTAGGAAACATAATATAAGCATAATAAGCAGTTATGTAAATATGGTCCTCTTTAAACTGCTCACATAGTGCATAAATAAAGTCAACTGCTTTGTTTCCTAGCCAAAGTCTACTCTGAACTGTACTTTGAAATTCACAACTTAAACAGCCCAACAGCATTGCTTGGGAAGGTAAGGACAATAAATCAAACATCTTCCCACTTAGACATTCACGTGTCTTTGAAAATGTAATGATGCCTGTTAGATACCAAAACATAGTTGACAAATAGTTGTTTTTGTGACTTATTAGAATCAAATTTTTTTTGAGATTGTGTTCTGTGATCATTAAGAAATGGACCAGGAGTATAAAGTCATTTCAAACATTGTAAGTCACAAAATAAATACACATGAGATTTGGTCAATAATTTGCCAGAGAAAAAACCAGTAGTTCAAATATCATATGTTAAATAAGCTTTTAAAAAGATGAGATTGACAGATATAAATGTATAACAATAATCATTAAACCTATATGTGCAGCAAAATTACCTCTTAGACTTTTGAAAAAAAAACTGTTTGCAGAAACACCATTCCCAACTCACTGAATCATCATCCTGTTTACCACCAATCTAAATCCCTGACGTCCTATTGAGAACCTGGTATATCATCCCTCTCCACTGTATCCCAGTTGCGTGATATTTCAAACGCTGGTTTATTCCTGTTTGGAACACAATCATTGCTCTATCTTTACGGCCATGTGATACTCAGAGTTGTCTAGACTGTGACTAGTCTAGCCATGGTCCTTTGAGAATAATCATAACCATCAGTTTGATATCCTAGTCTTAGGGTTCACTAACATTAAGCCTGTACCAGCATCACTCAGTGGGCTACTGATAGCACCTTTGATCAATTTATTTCAAATTGACTTCTCAACTGCTGTTTTGGTCATCTCATTCATTTTCTACACTTACTGGCATAGTCCATCCACTATTATTGCTTCTGTCTTACCTACATTTTTCCTTTTATGTCATGCAAAATGGCATAACCTGTGAGATGTCTGCCAAAGAAGGGACTTAAGGAGCATTATGAGAATCCTGTAATTGCCCAGTGAGATTTTGACTTGACAGGTCAAGGATGTAGCCATGGATGCCAAGATACAATAGTCCTTTATATACTCCAACGCTGACTCACCTGTGAAAGGACTATATCATGGGTGGCTGCCATCATGGGAGTCCTGAGCATTTGTGTAACCACATCCTCCACCCAGTCATTTATACCCAAAGTGACAGTACCTTGGCAAAAGTAAAGCAAGTGTTCTAACCAAAGGCAAATGAGGCAGGAGGAGGTACAAAGCAAGAGGGAAAGAAAACATCCTAAACTCAAAACTAGGTAGGCTATCTTGCTAACTAAACACCTTGGGTTCTGCTTTGCTAGACTGTCACCTCCACAGCAACCAAAATTGGTCAATATCTCTTCACTTTCTCTAGTGCTAACAGAAACTAGCAGAACTAGTTGAAGATTCAGTTGTGCCTCGGTCTTGGTAAATAAGTAAATAAATAAATAACAAAAGAACAAATGATAGATTATGTGGCTATGATCTATTCCTATTCTATGAATGGAAAATACTCAATGAGATAATACACAAAACATTTTTATATATCCTTCTTTTGTGTATTTACAAGTAATGATGGCAATCTTTTCAAATAAAAATGGTAAGGAAAAACTAGAATTTTCAGGATTAATACTCTCTATTAAAAGACATAATCTGGTCTACCACAATCTGGTAGACAAAGGCAGAATTCCACATGTTTTACCGGAAGTATAATTTCACAATTATTGCTGGCAACCTACTTCTTTTCAAGCAATTAATAATGTAATAGATAAAACTGGCTTCTTTACTATTTGCCTAGCCAGAACGTTCTATGATAAATATGTGTTCTGTGATACACACACATCCCCATCACACACATATTCAAAAACATCTGATAAATTGAAAATTTCTTTATTTAAAATTTTATATTTATAAAATACTCCTTTCAGTGTAAGGCATAACAACTAAGAAGCATTTATTGAGCCTTACCATGTACAAGGTGTTATGTATAAAGCTTTTGCTAATAACTACCGGGAATTTATAGGTTTATAATGAACAAGTGACATACATGCATTCTTCATTGAATACTATTTGATAAATGCTGCTGGAATATAAAGCTATTTATTTCTGAAATAGCCTCTTAACTAAAATGTTGATAAATACATAAATAATCCATGATGGTACACTGGCAATGTTTGTGTGTGTGTTTCCCCTATGTTCTCAGCACTATCTAATCCAATATGACTGGTGTCCTTATTAGAAGAGCAAAATTTGGACATAGATACACGGAGAGGGAAGACAGTCATGTGAATACAGAGGCAGAGATTGGAGGGATGCTGTCGCAAAGGAGGGAATGCCTAGGACTACCAGAAGCTGGGAGGGGCAAGGAAGTATCCACTCCTAGAGAATCTGGAGAGAATACGATCCTGGCAACATCTTGATTTCAGACTTCCAACCTCCATACCTGTGAGAAAGTAAATTTCTTTTGTTTTAAGTCATCTAATTTGTGGTACATTTCCTAGGCAGCTTTAGGATACTGACACATCCAGCTAAATGGTATAGGCATTCACAAATAACCACTGTGATGGCTAAAGAAAGTGAGTTGTGAGTGCTATAGGGATATACAGAGGAGGTAATTTGGCAATCCAAGAAAGAGAGATGATTCCTGCTGAGTGAACGAGGACAGGCTCCAAGGTGGATGAGGCATTTGCATCAACTTTGAAGGAGGGATAGCATTCTAAATAGAAGAAAATGCCGGCTCTTGCCCTCTGTCAGCTATGGGCGTTGATGCTTCCTTGCAAAGGCTCCATACTACCTACTTCCTGAGATTATCCTGACTAAATGTGAACGAATATTAAACGTACTATCTCCAGCAGAAAGTGGGGTAGGGAATTGACCTTGCTGCCTCAAGCCAAGTTGCTTGGAATGAGCTGTGGGTTCCTGTGAAATTATTAAGCTTTCTACAGCAGCCTTCTCTCATCTCCTTGACCTGATCCTGTAACAGGACTTTTGTCTTAGTCTTCTGCTTTGTAATTTATCCCCACTGTCAAGTCTAGAATCCTTCTCTGAATCCTAATTAACTTGTCTGGGAATTAGATATCTTATATAATTTTTGCTGACTTTTCAACCAAGAACTGGACCCCTTTTCTTAAACCCACATTTTCTGGAATAATTCTATTCCAAACCAGATTAGTATCTGTCATAATGCCTATCTCTGAGCATCACCACCGTGAAGACGCTCATCCTGTCTGTGGTAGGCAGAATAACGGCTCCCTAAAGATATCTACATTCCCATCACTGGAATCTGTGAATACGTTTTGTTACATGCCAAGGGAGAATTACAAGGTTGAAGATGGAATTAAGGTTTCTAATCATCTGGCCTTGAGATGGGGAGATTACCCTGGATTATCCAGGTGGGCCCACTGTAATCACTAAGGTCCTTATAAGTGAAAGCAGGAAGAAGGAGAGTTGGTGATAGAGAGACGCAGCATGAGAAAGATTTGACTGGTCATTGCTGGTTTTGAAGATGGAATAGAATCACAAACAAAGGAAGGAAAGTAGCCTCTAGAAGCTGGGAAAGGCAAGGAGATAGATTTTACCCTGGAGTCTCCAGAAGGAATGCAGCTCTACTGTCACCTTGATTTTAGCCCAGTGAGATCCATTTCAGCCTTCTGACCTCTAGAGCTACAAGACAGTGTATCTGTGCTGTTTTAAGCCACCATGTTTGTGGTAATCTGCTACAGCAGCAATTGGGAACAAATACACTGCCCTTCCAGAAACAAAACAGACCTTAGAATATCAAAGCTAGCTTGCTTTGAGTCTGAGTTACCAAGTTCTTTTGGCTTCCCAAAATAGGGGAAAATATAATTTGTGGTTAATATCACGGGCTTTAGAATTCAACAAAGTAAAGGGTAAAATTCTGCCTCATTAATTATTAGCTCTATGGCCCCCAATAAATGACTTGATTTCTCTGTGCTCATTTTCATTATCTCTTTAATGAGGATAAGACTTTTCTCATCAGGTTGGTTTGAAGATTAATTGAAGTAATGTATTTAAAGTGCTTTACTTAGTGCATTGCAAATGTTATGAATTATTTAGGATTCCTCCACGCCTTTGGTTCCAGAGGTAAGTTCACCTGTCAGGTTAATGTAGTGATATTAGATGACATAAGCAGAAGAGTAGTTTGAAGCCATGTCAGGAAGTGTCTTTCATCACATACCGCTAAGGAGCTGTGATTTAATTTGGTAAGCAAGGGGTAGTCATTTAAATTTAAAATGCTTTCTGTTTCAAAAAGAATTTGTCTAGCAGTCCTAGTACAACCTATAGACATAAAGAAAAAAAGTGAAAAGTCATATTTAAGCCAAAAACAAGGACTGAGAGTCAATGTTTCATTGGAATATGGGAAGAAGACTATCCAATAGTGATAAAGCAGATGGATCTAAATTGAAAAGCACAATAATTGGAAGACCAGCTTTTCCTCTGGAAGCATCTGGTCCACCTGCCTGAAAGTAGCTGTGTCTGCCCCCTCTCTGTCCTTCACGTTTAGAAACGTGTCTTCAACAACCTGGAAACGATCTTGTAGGTGCTACTGCTTCAAAGACTTTTTGAACAATCTCTTCCTCCATGTTTCATTCTGTTTCCTCACTAATACTTCCTGTACCAATGGGGAAACACATCCTACTTGTCAAGAAGTAAAAGAAAGGGAAACTGGTGGTGTTTCATTTCAGCAAGGGAGGGACAGGCGTCCCGATGAAATCGCCATAGGTGGGGACAGAAGGAGGGTTAGCATTTAGAATAGCAAATATTGTATGCAAATGAATTGCAGGTGTTCACGTCTTCACTATTTTAAGGTGTCCAAGAGCTAAGCAGTGTGGATAGGAAAAAAAGAACAAATTCTAGGCCAATGGCATCACATGTAGATGGAACTCTGATACTATTATAAGTCTAATTGTGTCCTCCAAAAATATATGTTGAAGCCCTAACCCTCAGTACCTCAGAATGTGACCTTATTTGCAATAACCTTAATAAGGTTGTTGCAGATATAATTAGTTAATACAAGGTCATACTGAGGTAAGGTGGCCACCAAATCCAAGATGACTGGTGTCCTTATAAGAGGAGAAGAGATATGTACAGCCATATAAGGGGAGGAAGCAACCAGACAAAGGTGTTAGTGCAGATTAAGTTCAGTGTGTCCCACAGGGAACTTTGGAAGGTACATGATATATGTCCCACCCTGAGGCAAGCGGGCTGGCTGGCCTTTTGTACTCCCAAATAAGACCCTATACTTTCCAGGGTGAGCAGGGGGTGATCTGAGGAGAAGGAGGCAGCTGTTAGCTATTAGCAGCCAATACTCATAGCAGCTGGGAAAGCGCTACAAGGTCCAGTAAAGGGAACCTGGGAAGGACACCAAAGGTGTCTACTACAATGGATATGGGGATAGAGATTAGAAATGTAATCTAACAATTGTTGGCATTCTTTAAGAAGACACTAGGAAAATTGGGACAGAAGAAATAAGCAAAGACAAGATAAAGTAATAAAAACTATCATGACTTTTATTTTTTAAAAAAAAATTAAAACCAGGGCTGGCCCCATGGTGTAGTGGTTAAGTTCAGCGAGCTCTGCTTTGGCGGCCCAGGTTTATGGGTTCGGATCCCGGGCACAGACCTACACCACTTGTCAGCCATGCTGTGGCAGTGACCCACACACAAAATAGAGGAAGATTGGCACAGATGTTAGCTCAGGGCCAATCTTCCCCAGCAAAAAAAAAAATTAAAACCTACGTAATTCACAATTTCAAAGGGCTAACTGAATTCCAAGCAAAATGTTTGGAAATAGAATCCAACTAAAATACTCCAGCAAAATTATAAATATATAAGACAAATACAATCCACAAGCCCTTAGGAAGATAAAAAAGATTTTATTTCTTCACAAATGAATAGAAATCAGAGTGATCTCAGAATTCTAAGAAACATCACTTATCAGAGGACAATGGAACAGCATCTGCAGAATCTAGGGTTTTTAAAAGAGTGCTCTTGTCTAAGTAGTCTAACACACCTATCTTCTATATGCTGGAGCAATATAAAAACATTCTAACATATTCAAGAGTCTACACAATATAACATGTAAATCACATGTATTATTTGGTTGCTTTTGGCTGCAAGTAATGTCAACAACAACCACAGCAACAAAAACTCACAGTGGCTTGGACAGTATGATAATAAAATATCCAGAAGTACGGTGGGTTTTAGATTGGATAATTCAGTGCCTCAGTAACATCAAGGACTCAAATCCTTTCCTTTTTGTCTCTTGCCATCCTGTTTTATTCTTAGTCTAACTTCCATCTTAGTCGCAAGACTGATGTACCAGGTGAAAATGACGAGAGTTGATTGCTCCCTGTGTATGCACTACCAGCGCAGAATCACTTCCCAGAAGTGTCTCAGTATACTTACTCACACATTTTGTTAACCAGAATTAGGTCATGTACACTTTACTCTGCCTTCATAAACCAATTATTTGCATGAGGAATATGATTGTCACAATTTACTTAAACCAAGAAGGGTGGATGCCTGAACGAAATCACGCCTCTGTAAAAACAATACAGATGGAGAAGCATGAAAAGGATGCGAGCAGGCAACCAATAGCGTCTGCTTGATTGTCTTTCTTGAAAAAAATGCATGCAGTTGTCTTTTAACTGGACAAGAGATGAATCACTTAAAATCTCAAAAAGTGTAATGATGTTAGTCAGAAAAACTGAGAGCTCCTTCCCTATTCATTCTGGACCCAAACTAAGTTATTCAGTTGCATTACACCTTGACAAGTAGATACTCACTTAGTTGTTCTTTATTCTTTTTTATTCAACAAATGTTTAGTGAGCCTATGATATGCCAGACATTATACTAGGTGCTGGGAACACAGCAACAGCAAACCAGATATGTTCTTACCGTTACGATCACCTTTTCTTCACCCTGTTGATGAAGGAGAGATTCTTGCCCTAGGGTTACAGGCATAGCTGAACACACAGCACCTGACACGGGACAGATGAGATCAACAGCAGGTTTTAGTCACATATACTCACAGCCTGGGTGAAGGAGGACACCGCTCGCCACGCAGGGCCTCACAGGGGTTGCCCTCAACAACAGAATGAACAAGAACAGGCTGTGGAAGGCAGATCTTATAGTAAAAAGAGCACGAGGTGCCCTGTGATCCCTGTGGAAGGATGTAATTGGCTAGTTTGAATAATTTCACGGGCTGGCAGAGAACTGAAGCCCCATACTCACGGACAAGCAGACACTGTGCCTGCTTCCAGTGATAAGGAGGGTTGTTTGGCTCGGGGCCCTTATCTGCAGAAGCACAATGGGAAGGTGAACTTGAGGTTAGATCATTAGAGGCCCTCCCAGTTTCAGATGTCAAAGCAGCAGACTTTAATTTTAGGACTTACACCACACCTACTCTCACAGATAATTTTTTCCTGAGTTGTAGGCTCCACACCATAATTTTATGCATTATACTATGTTTAGATCCCATGTCCTAATTAAGAATTTGTTTTTATTTATCTTTCTTGAGATGTTTTATTTCTTGCATCCGTTGATTGATGTTGTCCACCACATCTGGAAATTTCTCAGCTATTACTTTGTTAAATAGTGTTTCTGTCCCATTCTTCCTTACCTCACCCTGTAGGGTTCCAATTTCCTGTATGTTAGGTTTTTCTTTTTCAACAATCTATGTCTTCTATACTCTCTTTTTTGTTTCTTTCATTTTTGCCTCCCTTAATTGCATTCTAGATAATTTGTCTAATCTTACTTGCTATTCACTAATTCTTTTTTCAACTGTGTTTATCTAAATTTAATTACCGTGAAGTTCATTGAATTTTTAATTTCAGTTATCATCTTTTTCAATCCTATGAGTTTTGATGAGTTCTTTTTCAAATTTGCTGTCACCTTTTATATTTTTTGTACCCCACAGACATTTTCAAGATCTTTTATTTTTTAAAAAATATGAAGCATAGTTGTTTTATACTTTATGTCAGATAATTTCAATAGCTGAAGTGCCTGTGCATTTGTTTTTATTGCCTGTTTTTCTGGTTCTCACTCACAGCAGATGCCATGTTTCCCCATGTGTTTTGTTATCTTTGACAGCAAATTATTTGGAAAATTATTTGGAGGAATAATTTTGAGGCTCAGGATGATTATACATCCCTCTAGAGAGGATCATTGCGGCTTCTGCCAGGCCTCTGGGAGGGTACCAATCCAGCGTCCTCTTACATCTGAATTCCACTTCATGGTCACCAAATGCCCCAGGTGGTCTAGAACAAAGGCTGGTTTACGTCTAGTCATCCTTACCATAAGGGTGTAGCCCGGGGGGGGGGGGGGGCGGTCTCTCAAAGTGGGAATGTAGGGGAGTTCAAAATCCTTACCTTGGTGAACACTGGGCTTTTTTTCTTTCTTTTTATCCCAGAACCCTGCCAAGCTGCTAAAACCATAGCTCAGTTCACAGCTGCTGCTCCCAATTGGATAAATGACCTTCAGGGCAAAACGGATTTGTGTTTTAGGCTTTCCCCTCCAGGTGCTTGCCTTCTCCTAGGTTTTAGTTGGGTAAATCTTTGCCTAGATTTTGGATGGCCAAATGTAACTATATTGTTAGTTTTTTTGTTTGTTTGTTTTTGTTTGTTTTTGCTTTCATTTAACGTTTCTTCCAGCTCTTTTACTTGTCCTCAGCAAGAGGATTTGGTACTAATTACTCAGTTCGCTATTACCAAGATGAAATATCTTTCACCCCATGGTGGATAAAGAATCTCTACTATATTTGAATACATTTAAATAATTACTGGTCCTACTGTGGTTCAGCCCTTCCCTGCAAAGTCTCATAATTTATACTGTTAGGGTATGGTATAGGAGATTATACTCATAAGGCTTCTTTCCTTATCCTTAAGTATAAGTCTGAAGGGGAAAGCAATGGCCATTTTTATAGCTAAGAAACTCAATAATGATTATCAGTACCTTTGAAAAATCATACTGAACTTCCCAAGTATTTTTGTGCACGTGTTTTGCTATTTAATTGGTGGTGGCTGAAAAAAATCCAGTGGTAGATATTGCTTGTCAATAAACTCCTCCTTTTATGTTTTTTTGTTTTGTTGCTGAGGAAGATTCGCCCTGAGCTAACATCTGTTGCCAATCTTTCTCTTTTTGCTTAAGGAAGATTCACCCTAAGCTAACATCTACGCCCATCTTCCTCTATTTTGTATGTGGGTCGCAACCACAGCATGGCTGATGAGTGGTGTAGGTCCACACCTGGGAACCGAACCCAGGCTACCCAAGCAGAGCATGCTGAACTTAACCTCTAGGCCATGGGGCCGCCTTTCCTTTTTTTGTTTTTATCTAGGAATTATGACTATTTCTATTTGACTCTAGTTAAAATTTGTATGCAAGACCTCAAATATATATAAAAAAGTCAGAGGAAAGATTGCTAGGGGAAGCATTAAAATCTTTTTAGGATTTATTATTTATATTTCTTTCAGAGTAGAATTCTTGGTGTTTTTTCCTTTTCTTCTTTGTAGTTTTTCAATATTTTTCTAGTTTTCTTCATAGAGTTTATATTGTTGTGATAAGCAATTTTGTTTTAAATGTATAAGCATTGTGCATAACTATATTACCATGATCACAATCACATATGCAGAAAATAAAAATTTGAGAAAAAACCCACAAAACGTTATTACTATTTAATTATGCGTGTAAGAATGATACTTCCTATTTTTTTCTTAAATTTTTTTCGTGTTTTCAGATTCTCTCTAAAACGCATTTATTGCTGCTTTAATGGAAAAGAATAATTTACAAAAAAATAAAGAGTTTTGGGTGTAATAATAATATACTCACACTTGTGCTTTAGGAAGTTTTCTTTGAATTTAAAGGGAGTGGGAAGGAATTGTCTCAGAGAACCTTTCTAAGCTGTGTCATTATTTTAGTTGAGAGGTATTGATTGCAGTCTGGCTGCTGCATTGAAAAGGAAGTTCAAGTACAGAAGCCATAGTAAAGATAGTTTCAGCAATATGTGACCAATTATTAGATTGAAGTAGGAAAAGGAATCAGAATACTTACATGGTTTGAGGATAGCGTGGCTGCTCTAAGATATGAGGGGTACAGAAGTGAGCAGATTGGGAAGCACTGTCCCTAGACCACACTTGAATACCATGTCTGCTTTAAATTGTTTACACTTTCTAAGTGTGATAGTCCATCAACTAGGACCCATTTTGCACACAAATGTTGTATTAGTTTGCTAGAGCTGCCCTAACAAAGTGCCACACAGTCTAGGTGGTTTAAACAACAGAAATTTATTTTCTCACAGTTCTGGAGGTAGAAGTCCAAGATCAAGCTGTCGGGGGGTTTGTTTTCCTCTGAGGCCTCTTCCTTGGCTTGCAGATGGCCCCCTTCTCCCTTTGTCTTCACGTGGCCCTTCCTCTGTGCATGACCATTCCTGATGTCTTTTGGTGTATCCAAATTTCCTCTTCCTACTAGGACACCAGTCATATTGGATTAGGAGCCACTCTAATGGCCTCATTTTGGCTTAATCTCCCTTTTAAAGGCTCTATCTCTAAACACAGTCACATTCTGTGGTACTAGAGGTTAGGGCTTCGACAATGAATTTGGGGGGCACATAAAGCCCATAGCACTTGCCCTCTGGACCCCCAAAATTCATGTCCTTCTCACAAACCAAATACATTTACTTCCATGCCAACAGCCCTAAAATCTTAAGTCATTCCACCCTCAATCCTAAGTCCCAAATCTCATCTAAATATCACCTAAATCGAGATTGGGTGAAACTCGAGGTATCGTTCATCCTAAGGCAGAATTCTTCTCCAGCTGTGAATCCCTGAAAACAGACAAATTATCTGCCTCCAAGATACAATGGTGGGACAGGTCTAGGATAGACATTCCTATCCCTGAAGGGGAAAATCAGAAGGAAAGAAGAGGTCACACACCCCAAATGAGTCCAAAGCCCAGCCGGACAAACTCCATTAGATTCCAAAGTTCAAGAATAATCCATTTTGGCTCCATGACCTGTCCTCCAGCCCCACCAGGGTAGCAGTCCCACTTTTGGGCCCATTGAGGGAGCAGCTCCACCCCTGAGGTCCTGGGTGGCAGCCCTGCCTTCCAAACTGAGGAGGACACAGTCTCATCCCCAAGAACTGTGGTGGCAGTGGCGGCCCTGCCCACCTCTGAATCGTCTTTTGGGTTCTTCCTCCTATTTCCTGAAGGATGACGCGTGTCCTTGGTCAGATAGCATTATTATCCCATCCTGTAGAATCCGAGAAGTCTGTCCGCTTTCCTTCATTTAGTCCCGTCCCTGTCCCCTCTAGTCCAAGCCGGCAGTGTTTCTACTGGTATAACCCCATCTCTATTCGTGATTTCTGCTGAGATGGCTGATTTCATCCATTAGTCACACTTTTGATCTCTTTAGAAATTGATTGTCCAGCCACACCCTTGGTGTTCTCTCCAGACCGTCCTTTCTCATTTTTCGAAAAGTGGATAGGCTGAGAATTTTCCAAATCTTCAAGCTTTGGTTCCTTTTTGCTTAACAATTCCTCCTTCAATTTGTCTCTCTCCTCTCACATTTTATTATAAGCAGTAAGGAGAAATCAGGCCATACCTCTAATACCTTGCTTAGAAATGTCCTTAGCTAAATATCCAAGTGTGTCACTTACAAAGTTTACCTTCCACACAACACCAGAACACAATTCAGCCAAGTCCTTTGTCACTTTATAATAAAGATCACCTTTCTTCCAGTGGCCAATGACACGTTCCTCATTTCCATCTGAGGCCTCACCAGAAGCGCCTTTATGGTGCATATTTCTACTAAGTCTCTTCAAGGCAATCTAGGCTTTTCCTAGCACGCACCTCAAAACTCTTCCAGCCTCGACCTATCACCCAATTCCAAAGCCATATCCACAGTCTAGGTATTTGTTACAACAGCACCATACTTCCCAGTACCAAAATCTGTATTAGTTTGCTAAGGCTACCAAACTTAAGCAGCACAGATTGGGTGGTTTAAACAACAGAAATTTATTTTCTCACAGTTCTGGAGGCTAGAAGTTCAAGATCAGGGATTAGTGGTTTGGTTTTTCCTGAGGCCTCTCTCCTTAGGGGCTTACAGATGGCCACCCTCTTGCTGTGCCCTCACATGGTCTTCCCTCTACGTCCATGTGTTCCTACTGTCTCTTTATGTGTCCAAATTTCCTCTTCTTATAAGGACACCAATCAGATTAGATTAGGGCCCACCCTAATGGCCTCACTTTAACTTAATCACCTCTTTAAAGACCCAATCTCCAAATACAGTCACATTCTGAGGTACTGAGTGTTAGGACTTGCAACACATGAATTTGGGGGGACAAAATTCAGCCTATAACAAAGATAAATTACGTTTATCCAAAAAAGTTATGAATAAATATTGGCATTTTACCAGAAGTATTTTGGGTGTATTTTAATAAATTTGATATGTTCAAAGAATGAAATGTAAAAGAAAATTTGAAAAATAGTCTTTGGGAAATTCTCATGATTTAAACCAAGTTGCAATAATAAAAATAGAACATGATAACTAAACTACAATCTCAATTTTCTTTAACATACATAGCCACATGCTTATACATAAAAACACAAAGGAAAATATGAAAATAACAGTGGCTATCTCTGATTGGTAAAATTACAGAGTATTTTTATATTCTTTCTTATACTCTTCATGCATTTTCAAATTCTCTACACTGAGACATATCACTTGGACAATTAGAAAAAATATTCAATTGTTAAAGGGAGAGGAAGACTGATTTTTATCAGTATTAGTCTTTGGTTGCAATGAACAGAGAAAAACTTGGTATAATTTAGGCTAAAAGGGAATTTACAAGGAGGCGATTCCGGTGCTTAGTAAGCCAAAGGTGCTGCTGAGGCACCACGCCTTAGGAGGACCTGGAGTTGGGCAACTCTGGGGGGTCTGGACATCAGGAGTTGACTGCCAATTTTATCAGTGAGTCACAGCTGGAATGCCTGATCCTGACTGCATTCTCTATCCTGGTGCCGTTCTGTTCAAAAGAGTCTGACTGGGCCAGCTTGGGTCTTATGCCTACCCCTGGTGATGGTGGGGGACAATTTGACAACCCGCTAATACAACAGGCCATCCAAGAGAAAGAATTCCTCAAAAGGAAATCAGGGTGATGTCACCAAGGAAAGGGAGGCCTACCACAATAGATCTCCACTACAGAACTAAAGCAAGAAATCTATTTAAAATCTATATCACATAGTCATTAGATTCCAATTTTAATAGGCCACAAAAGAGCACTGTCTTTATTATATACCACACTGATATTAAATTTCATTTGACTATCTGAGTGCCATCTGACATGAATTCTAGATAATTATTTATCAGACATTTGCATTATTAGAAGTGTGCATGTCATACATAGATTATCTGTATGATTTTTTTGTGAATCTACAATTATCTTAAAGTAAAAAATTTAATTTAAGAAGTCTTTCATATTTTGTTTCTTTCCTTGTTAGTCTTTTAAAAAATATAATGTAAAACTTTTATTTTGTTTCCTATTTAACCAAAATCAGATTCCCCTCTCACCGAGTGGACCAGTGTCAAGGAGGCTCATTGTGCACTTCTCCTTACAAGTTATTAACACTACCCTCAATGCAGGTCTTTAAGTTGCCTGAAACTTTCTGGACCAAATATCAACTACTTTTTTCAAGTTTACAAGTCTTCTCTTACAACTACTGTTAAAATCCATGGTAGTGATCTGTTTCTCACATTATACTTGTCAAAATTCTTTAATCCCCTAGTGTGGTGCTTTAGAAAAATCCTTTGGAAGTTCCAAATAAATTGTGTCTATAGTTCTCCTTTATTTTCTTAAAAATAGCCTCCCAAGTGTCTGAAACATCAGATATGGTTCATACCTAGAAAACTATGAAAGCAATATTCTCCTCGATGCATATAAAAATCTAACTTCACTTTCAGTTATTTTCCTAAGTACTAAAGTAGTTTCAGTGATTTAAAATGGCCATAACATCGCAGTTTTAATGGGCTGTAAACTGGAATTTAGAAGGAAAACTTAAATTTCTCAGGTCTGTTTATTCTGTGAAGTGATTATGGATACTAACCAAAAGAGTGGGCACTTTTTAAAGTGCACTGTTTTAAAGGTCATGTATGGGAGAAATGTCATAGATAACAAAGTCCAGATGTCCAAAGACCAACTATTATCAGCATTCAGGAATAATGCAGATATCAGCCAGGGATGGATAGTTAATACAAAAGACCAGCAAAACAAATAGGAAAATTCAGTTCATTATAATTTTGAGAAACCAAGCAACAGAGCTTTGGTATTTCCTTTATTCCATTTCAAAAGCTTATTTTCTACTGGAGTTTTCTTCTCATTTCTTCCAACCAACTTCATGTTTAAAATCTAAGACAGACCTTAGGAGAAGTAAAAATTTCTCATTTCAAGGCACCAGGATAATCAGATGCATGGTTATATCCTAATGATTTATCTTCCTGAATCTGCTTCCAAACACGTTGTGAAGAGAATCCTAATGTGAGCAATGAGAAACCTTGACTGATAGGCATCTCTGTTGAAAATTCACCTGAATCATGCTAGATTGGTTTTCCACACAAAAATAGGAAATAGCTTATTAAAATAAACATTAACTTTAGCATTAAAATGAAGGTTTCTTTACTCTCCATTGGATTCTTGATCTGTGCTGCCAAAATATAGGCTTAGTGTGCTGTATTCCATACTCCCTTAACCCAGAGTTGTAGGTTTGGCTAACATTTATCAAAGGCAACACGCTCGTGAAATAGCTAGGAGAAAATATCACTGTCTCATGCCACTGTCTAAAGGTCAGCAATTCTTCATTTTAAATCAAAGCCTTTTTCATTGACGCACATGAAAGGCCATACATTCCCAAGAAGAGGCTTTCCACAGAGATGATTTCTGTGACTGTCTAGGAAGAGCAAAGACAAAATGCTCTACCTGATCTCACGGGCTCCCACAGCTTCAATTATCACCTCTGTGAGGATGATTCCCAGATCTGTGTCTCCAAACCTGTGTCCCCAGCCTTCGAGCCCATAATTTCAGCTGCACACTGAATGTTTCCACCTGGCTGTCCTGCTGAGCAGTCACACTCAATGTGTTCTATACTAAATGCATTTTCTCATCCAAATATGTCCCCTTAGGGTTTTCCCAGTCTTTTTTAATGACAAAATTATCTTCCCTGATACTCAGGACTGAGGACTCACTGTCAATTTTTTTTATTTATCCAACTAATAGTTTTTCTCCCATATTAAATTAGCCGCCATCTATTGATGACACTTCCTTGAAAATTATTTTTGTTTCCAATTTCTATTTTCCCTTCCACCATCTTAGTTTATTCATTTTTGAATGGGTTGAATTCTAAATAAATAATATAGAATCTCCTTAATTTGAGATTGAATTCTAAGTAAATAACACACGCTTTCTTTAATTTAGGCACTACTGCATTTATAAAATCTAATCTCTGTTCTCTAAATCTTTATTTACTACCTTCTCAATCACTCATTCACTAGCTCTTTTGTTCAAAATTATGTTACAATGGTCTAGTCACTGAGGGTAGAGTGGAGTATATGGTCCCTGTTTTCACAGAGCTAAAAATAAATGATTATTGACTTTGGATATTCTTCAGTACTGTGAAGAATATTATAATGTGACTGGATAGAGAATGACAAAGTAGTGCTACATTAGATACAGTGATCAGGGAACATCTCTCTGAAAAATTAGAAGTAGCCAGTCATGTGAAGATCTGAGGGACAAGCATTTTCAGGAGAACAAAGTAAAGTGTCTGGATGAGAAAAGTCTGATATGTTTAATAAACAGAAGGAAGACTAATGGAGTGGAAATTTACTGAGCCCAGGATATGTAGGTATGAGAAACATTTAGAAAGAAAGGCATAGGAACAATTCTTGTAGGGTATTTAAACCGTGAATAAAAGGTAGGCTATGAGGATCCACTGGAGAGTTTCAACATGAATATGTCATTACCTAACCGGATGACACTAAATCCTGAGTGAAGAATTTCGGGACTTCTGAGTTGAGATGGCAGATTGAGTTTACACTGAAGCTCCTCTGCTCTGATTGTGTGAAATTGATCAAAACAAAGAAAAATAATGCTTTCTGAATTTCATTTCTGAACCAGAAATGGAAAGACTTAATAGTAGTTAAAGAATGCAGGCATGAGAAAGTGGGACCTGATAGAGATTGTTTGTCACCAGAGTATCAGTGCCTGTGCTGAGACAGATCCCTCAGCACAAAGTTGGGAACCACGGGCCCATAAATATCATCACGATCCCTTGCCATGACAAATAAAAATCTAGTCAATATATTCTCTCCACATCTGTCGGTCTTTTTTATCGCTACTCCCTCTGAACATCACATATTATAGGCAGATCATACTATTCAGGTTTCCAACATATCCTGTCTTTTTGCTGTTTACTCTTTTTTTTTTTTTTTTTTTTTTTTTGCTGAGGAATATTGGCCCTGAGCTAACATCCATTGCCAATCCTCCTCTTTTTGGCTGAGGAAGATTGGCCCTGAGGTAACATCTCTACCCACCTTCCTCTGTTTTGTATGTGGGATGCCACCACAGCATGGCCTGATGAGCGGTGCATAGGTCTGCACCTGGGATCAGAACCTGCAAACCCTGGGCCGCTGAAGTGGAATGCGCGAACTTAACCACTACGCCACTGGGACAACCCCTGTTTACATCTTTGTAGTTGCTTTTCTTTTGACCTAGAATATCTTATCACATCTCTTATCCCAACAACATAAATATATCTTCTCTTATTTATACATACAACTCTTTTATGACTCTTACATTTATTGTTCAAGTATTACTATAAGAGGGCTCAATAATGGGGACAATACCACTTCTTGCCTTATACAATGAAATCTCAACCACTGTCATCCACTGTGACTGTGCGTCAACAGTATAATCCTTCTACTCACATCCTTCAAACAAGAAACCGGAACTCACTGGCAAGTACTGAGCAAGCTACAAAGGAAGAATTATTTGAGGGGACATTACTTGTAAAGATGACAACGTGGTTACCACTAGCTCCAGTACACCAGGATTTAAGATAAACATACCATGTGGAGATATTAAAGAAATGTGAAACAAAGTGCTTGAGAAGTGAGCGTCTAAGTGTTTTGTAGTGGGACTGTGATGATTTTATTGGGTGAAGTGTGGATAGGACAGTGTCTAGAATTCTTACAGGCATGTGAGCTTTGATTATACCAGAAACCTGTCATTTAAAAGCCTGATTTGTTTTTATGTTTGTGGTGGTGTTGGTGTTGGTGGTGGTGGTATTGGGGGGTGGGGGTGAGGGGTTACGTGCTTTCAATTATTTCTCTTTCATTTTCCATTTGTATTTAAGCGTTTACTAAGTTTCAGCCAATGGGGCAGTGGAGGCAACATCTGAGTAAGGAAAGTCTTAAGGAAAGATAAAAAAGAAATTTTTCTTTAAAGAGAGAATATCTGTGGGCAGTGGTCAACTGTCACTTCCTGATTTTTCAAATGAAAAATATCTTTCCACTTCTAATATTCAAGAGTAGTACATTTGAATACATATCTCTATTAGCAGAAAAAGTTGGGCAGTCTTGTGTAACCTCAGTATGTGCTTTTTTATTTATGAACTAAATATATACATTTGTATTAGGGTTCTCCAGAGAAACAGAAACAGTAGAAAAGAGAGAGAGAGAGATTGAGAGAAAGAGATTGTAAGGAATTGGCTCACATGAGTACTAAGGCTGAGAAGGCCCAGGATCTGAAGTCAGCAGGCTGGAGACCAAGGAGATCCAATGGTCTAAGTTCTGGTCTGAAAGCTGGAAAGCAGTCAGGCATAAGGAGTTTCCTCTGACTTCCAGGAAGGCCAGCCTTTTTGTTCTACTCAAGCCTTCAACCTGATCGGATGAGGGCAACCCACATTAGAGAGAGCAACTTGCTGAACCTACGGATTCAAATGTAATCTCATCCAAAAACACCCCCACAGACATATCCAGAATAATGTTTGACCAAATATTTGGACACCTTGTGGACCAATCAAGTTGACACAAAATTAACTATCACACATTATTGAACAAAAATATTTGGCACGTTAGAAAAAATAAAATTTCAAGTAATTAGCTTAAAAATATTAAAAGATATTTTAGTATTTTCTGTCTAATTGATCCAATTTTACTTAATTAAAATTTTGGGCAAGTCCTCCTTTGGAAGTCATTGCCTAGAAGATCTTTGCTATATTGTTTTTGGAAGTGTACCTTTCCTCCAAGTCATCCTTTATATTTCTAATCAAATTTAATTTCTCCCACTTCTGTCCTCCTGTAACATTTGTGTGCCCCTCTTTTAGCATTCACCTCATTTTGTCTCTTGGTAGAGATATAGAGATGTCTATGTATTGCCTATTTCTCCCAGTAAGTTCCTTGGCTATTAGAACCAGAATTGTTAATTTTAATTCCCTCTTGAACAAAGTAGACTGTCTCATTCCCGGTAAAATGCTCCAAAAATGTTTGTGGAGGTAAATAAAATTGCTTAAATAAAAAGACTTAATTTCCTATTTAAACAAATTAAAGAATTTACCAAAATGAATAGTGGATCATATTTAAAACTTACCTAGTTAGAATTTTGGACACATATTTTTCACATTAAAGGCTCAAGCCCAATCCCACATTTCAATTTCGCACACACAGAGCAATTCCCTGACTCAGTATTCTAAATTGCAATTCTCTGAGAACTCTAGCAAACATGTCTTCTCTCCCTTTACCCAGTTTAACCTCCAGGAAAAGACCCACATTTGAAACCTGAGTCAACCTGTGGATAAAGAGAACCACTGTAAAGTGGGGAAACTGCATTGCTAGTCTCAACTGCATTCTCAGTACAGGGAGAATAATGACTTCACTGCATCCTTGAGAATAAACCACTTGTTCTTCCTTGAGCACTTTCTTGCAGAAGAGAGTTGAATCTGTCACTCAAGTGATTGGCCATTAGTGGCCTGAGAAACAGTATTATAAACATTTTAAATAGTGTAAAAGTAAAGTCATTTTGAAATGGACGTTGTTACTGTAAATACATAATGATAGACACTAAAAAGTTGAAGGAATAAGAGGCAAGAGTAGGAGTAAAGAATTTCAACCAGGCAAATTGGTAAATTTTCATGCTAGACCATTTTTGTCATTGGAAAGCTTCTCCTCCTCCATTTTCTCAAAGCTGTCACCAGCCTTCAAAATTTCTTGGGGAAAGATACTAAAGTTACCCAAACCCAGAGAGATGTATTCTTAGGCTGCCAGAGTGCCAGATATGAAGTTGCACTTATCGACACAACCCTAGAGAGAATGGAATGTTCCCTGGGACTTCAAAGCAATCAGATTTAGAATCAACACTGAAGATTGTAGAGATGGGTTGGTTTGCCTTCTAGAGCAGAGGAAGATTGGCACCATGGGGGGCCCTTGCAGCATACAGCTCTGTCCATCTGGAAGGCGGTGGTGTGCTGTTGTTGCCAACTGCTCACTGCGTGCTCTGGGTTTAGACAGTCTAAATAAAATTAAAAAGTGTATATTAGATTAAGGGAAAATGTTTAATACTTTAAAGTCATACATAAAGGAAATTTAAAAGAGGATAGAGCTGTCCTCTACCCAGGTCTATCAGGAAGATTAGTGTTGGGAAAGGCAATGTGAAGTCAGGTCCACAAACTAGCATGCGTAAGGATTCTCTTGCTTTGTCACGATAATTGAAAATGGTTGACAGAGGTAAGGCTGCCGAAAGATTTCCCTGGGTGTTATTGAGAGAGAAACCCTACCTCTAGCAAGCAGCTGAGATATTGCAGTACTGAAACACCATGAACACAGGGACCTTATTTCTTTTGTTAACCACCTTATGCCCAGAACTCAGCACAATGTCTTGCATATAGTAGGCACCCAAAATATGTGCTGCAAGTTTGAATGGGCAGTTACACAATGTATATCTACCAGCACACTCAGAGCACTGGCCACTTGTGTTGTTTAAACAAGGCTGAATTTCTATCTTTTAGTTTTACTCTTTGATATTTAACTATCAAGATAAATAATATAAATAGTATAAAATAGAAGGTGGGGAAGGGAAAGTTAAGATGTCCTGTCATTGTCGATGTCATCCTGACTCCTTATAACCTTAGGGAAACCTCCCAGGGTTTCAGTTTCTTCAGCTGTCAAATGAATGGCTTAGACAAAATGATCTTTTAAAAATCTCAGCATAAATTTCTAATGCAACTTCGATTTCTTTTTTACAGGTATTGATTTCTCTTCTTTCTTCTCTTTATTTCTTTAATTCTTTCTCTTTTCCTTTGGATTGCCTTTTTTCTTTCCCTTTCCCTTTTCTCTCCCCTTTCGCCCTTTCTCTCTGTGCTTCTACCTCATTCACTCTCTCTGTCTCTCTTAGATAGACACATGATAGATAGATAGATAGATAGATAGATAGATAGATAGATAGATAGACAAACAGACAGATGATAGATGGATAGGTCTCGTCCTATCTTTGAAGGCAGATATCAAATGTAATTATATAAACTATGGGTACCTTAATGAAGTCACAAGAGTGTGAGATCTTTCCTTTCTGACTCAAGTAGCTGAGTAATGTCAGAAGCTGTAAAGTGCTTCCACACCAGAGGAGTCTAAGTCATTAGTGCATAAAGTGATTCCTAGAAATACCTTGCAAATGGCATGTTGCTACCTTGAGGCTTAAGAGCCTTACGTAAATGTCTGGTGTCGTTTTCATTAATGATGATTATCTTTTCCTGAACAGGGAGAAAAGAAGAGATTACCATTTAACGAAAATGTTTATCCCCAAAAGTTCTCCTCTAGTAGTCAAATAACTAAAACACATTGAAGTATTAAATCAAATTTAAATGGCATTTTGTAAGGGTATAACACAGTTTTGGTTATGCAATAAAGAAAGCAGGTTTTCAGAACTTTATGGAGCGGTGACTGGAGAGAGATTTTTACAGGAAACCCAGTTTTCTTTGGGGAGCTAGTTACAGGCAGCGCCCTGAGCCTTCGGCAAAGGCGTCGTCTCCAGGAGCCTCACCGGCCAGCCTGGAGCTTTCACTGGGCTCACATTTTCATTATTTATTACAGTCACGGGAAAAGTCTAGTATGAATATATGGCATAAATTATATTCGAGAGTTTATTAGTATAAGGAAATTTTTATGACAGTCATTCAATTCAAAAACAAGTTTTTAAAAAAGAAAAGAAAACACAGACAACCAGGTTTGACCAGGAGAAAAAAATTACTATTTCCTCCATTCCAATTTTCTTTACTTAAAAAACCAAATGCTCCTGATCTTCATTCTCATTCCCCAGAGGCAACTACTGTGACCATTTTCTTGTGTTTATATAGCTCTTGTTATGTGTGTATAGATCCTGCTTTCACTTAGTATGCTTTGACATTTTTCCATAACGAAAACTATAGATCTATCACATTAAAATCTGTCATAAAATCTATTGAATGGTTATGCCATAATTTATCTAGCTAGTCTCTTGTTGATAGACAAAAAAGTTTTCTCCAATTTGAAAAACACAATATAAAAATGCATATATTTAATGTTAGCCCAGGGCCAATCTTCCTTAGCAAAAAGAGGAGGATTGGCGTTGGATGTTAGCTCGGGGCTAATCTTTCTCACACACACACACACAAAAGCATATATTTATATATTAATACAATATCAAAATGTTGCATTAAACATCCTTGCATTCCTATCTTCGACTGCTTGAATTAATAGATCTATAGGAAAAAGTCCTTAGAAATGAAACATTTGGGTGCAAGATACTGCTACACAACATGCTTCTGAGCTTCGCAGGTGTAATCTGAAACCAGCCCCTGTAAGTGGAGGGCAGGGAGAAACCAATACAAGACCACTCCAGATGGGCGGGTGGCAGGTTTAAGAAGCAAGAGAACTTACGAGGCTTGTCTCAGGCAGCCACAAGACAAATAGTTTTCCATACCTGCCCAGCAGAATCTTAAACGTTTATATGGAGGCCTTAACTGGGTTCAGTCACGTACACATGGGGCCTTAACTGGGTTCAGTCCTGAACCCAGGCCAGATAGTCTCAACACCACATTACTATTTCATGGCTGTATCCTTGGGGCAGCTTCTGGGAGTTGCCGCTGGGGAAGGCAAGTGCGGCACGCATTCCAAAGACAGGGGAGGGGTGGGGAGCCTCCAGTTGCCCAGGTCCGTTACTCAGGTCAAATGGATGGTCACGTCTTCTTGATGACCTTCCCCAACACAAGAGCGTGCGCACTTTAAGTTTTGATTGATGGTGCCAAATTGTTACCCAAGAGGAACATGCCTATATACATTTCCCCATCCACTCCAATACTGGGTAATATTGCATATTTAACCTTTCCTGTCTGAATGGGGAAAATTGTATCCCATTGTTCTAATTGCCATCTTATTATGAGTGAGATAGAACATCTTTTCATATGATTGTGATTGTTGGTATTTCTATTTCTCTTCCTGTGGATTAGTAACGTGAATACATTTTTAATTTGCAGACTCAGCGCATCGCCTTAGTTTCTGCCAATTTTCTTAGTGGCTACAAAGGATTCTTAAAATAAATGACATGTCCCTTCACCACTTCTGACCATTAGTCCAGAATCAGGACAACACAGCCTCATTCAGAAAAAGTTATAGGATAGGAGAGGAGAGAGAGGGGAGAGAGAGAGAACAAGATCAATAGAGAAAGACTACAGAGAGACAAATGGTGAAGTTTGAGCTCCTGAGTGGTGTAATTTTGAATCTCATACTTGCTAAAAATAGAGGTGCCCTGTTCCATCCGTGAGAGAGCCTGCAGCAACTCAGGATTTGCTGTGGTCCTCAAAGGCACTCTCCACCCAGGCAGCGGTCGTGGGAGGAGTTAGAGGCAAGAACCCATAGTAGCATCACAGTTCTGCACTGGATTGGCAACCAAGGTAAATTTATTCCTCAATATCCTCCTTTAATAGCATTCTTATAACTAAAGAAAACACACATGTCTATAAACCTTTTACTCACCTGTCTGCCCCTGCGAAGATTACACATCTAGGAGAATGACTTCATCACCAGACTCTCCCGCCTCACCTGTACAAACTGTGAGTGAAACATGACAGGCAGGTAGGGGGTTCTCCTAACATTTATTTTCATTTCCAAGCATGAGTAACTCTGATGTGACTACTTTTGCTTACAACACATTAACTGACATTCCCTCACCCTATTTATGTGTCCGGACTGTGGAGTGCTAAAATGGAGGAATCATACATAAAAATCCAGTCTCCTTACTTCATTGCCACCTTTCAGAAAGGAATTTCCATTTGTCTTTCTCCATTCTAACAATAAATATGAAGTAACTAAGAACGAACCTGACTTTTTTCATCCATTATGATTTATCAGTCATTATTTATCAGTCACCTCTTGCCTCATGCACTGCTCACTGGCTTGTGCTGAAAATAAAAATAATTGAGGGGGCTGGCCCAGTGGCACAGCGGTTAAGTGCGCATGCTCCGCTGCCGTGGCTCCGGGTTCGCAGACACACCGCTTGTCAGGCCATGCTGTGGTGGCGTTCCACATAAGGTGGAGGAAGATGGGCATGGATGTTAGCCCAGGGCCACTCATCCTCAGCAAAAAAGAGGAGGATTGGCATTGGGTGTTGGTTCAGGGCTGATCTTCCTCACAAAAAAAATAAATAAATAATTGAGAGAGGTGGGCGGATACACAGAAGAGCAGTGATGATAATATGGGAGGAGGGGAATACAGAGAATCCTAAAAATGATAAAAATCAGTATTTGACCTTTTTAAAATTAGAGACGGGGTTCAAACTTTTCTCTGTTGCTGTAGAAGGACTATTTGTAGATCAGTACAAGGAAACAAGTTCTGAAAGGGGGACCACTGCGAGCTCCGCGGCTTGAAGCAGAGGCAAGGTCAAGTCCCCTGATCACAGAGCAGCTTGTGAGCAACCAACGGAGAAGCTGGTCCTCCTTCAGGGCTCCGTGTGGCCGACTGTGTGCGTCCTTTCTTTGACATTAATGGGACTTAGGTGCCGGTAAGAGACGTGTGGACTTGGGAACATGCAAGAAGGGCTTCGAGTTCATAGATGTGTACATGGAGAAATTATTTTACTGTATTTTCCTTTGTTCTGTCTCTACCATTATTTAAAACAACTAAAGCAACTATGTGTGTTTAATGGAGTACAACATGCTGGGTATGTGAAAAGCTACAGAAATCACATCTATACATTCTCAGTTTATAATCTAAAACAACGCCAATCTTTGACAAAATTTTGAAGTCAGTGTTAGGAGAGCTCTATTTTTATTGATTGCAAACAGTAAATTACCCAGCAGTCAGGGGAATGAGTCAGCAGCATTTTACTAATTCTGTTTACTCTGAGAAAACCAAGTAACAGGTTTCCATGGCATAAACGTGATTCCATGTTTACTCAATGACAAATACAAATTGGAAAATAAAATTGTTTTTCAGTAACTCCAAAATCACATAATCCATCTTTGAAAATAGAATTCTTCCTTACAATAGTTTGGGATTTTTTTTTAAGTACTGCAGAATCTAATCCTTGATATGTTTGAGCAGTAAATTTCCTTTGGTCCCTATTTTAGTCATTTCCTACATTCCATGAACAGGATATGGGAGGAGCAGCTGTTTCCCATTTATCTAATCTATCTCTAACCTTGAGAACTAAAGGTTAAATTCAGCTCCATTCTTGCCCAGGGGCTGACAGAAGGGTCATTCAGCCATAGCAATCACCCACCTAATTTTCTTTATGAGGCATTGTCCTCTCCAGATAGCAATGGTAAGGAGCTGGAGGAAAAAAATGTGTGTCTCCCATTCAAAAATACCTGAAAGCCCTCTACCGTGAGCAAAGAAAACCATAATAGAATGTTCATCACTTCAAAATCTTCATAGTATCACACAAATATGAATTTTTCTATCAGAACAGTTATCTTCTTTTCTACAGTGAAATTTTAATTGCTAAATGTTTAACTAATAATAGTGTAATAAGAATAATCTCCTTCCCTTCGTATATGAAGATGATGTTATTGATCTTGCAATATTGGGCTTATAATTCAAATTATTGTCTAGTAATGAGGAAAATTTGGAATTTTCTATTTATTATAATGAAAATGGGAAAGAAATAGGAAAAATAATACTTGGCTTAATGTAAAAGTCTGGAAGGAAAGTGTGAAAGGGAATTTGTAACTTTACACTGATCATTTGTGTTCTGTACAGGGACCAGATACAAACAGAATAATAAAATAAGGAGAAAAATCATAGCTATCTTCAGGGTCAAAAGACTTGAGAAAGCATTGCCTCATTCACCATTGGTCTGTGGATGGCTAAACTTTTCACTTTTCATAAATGAGAAAAGAAGCAGTTTTCCACTTACCAGTTACATGACATCATCTCATCCCAGAAGAGCTGTCTCTTGGGAAAATTACTGATTAACCTGGGATTCTGAGAGTTTGCTTTACTTGCTGGTAGAAATCATCTCAACTTTGGATATTTGTCCCAGAATGCAAATAGGAAGAATAAGAAATTAGGAATAAATCGAGGACTAGAAATATAATGACAGCAAAGAAAAAAAAAAAATGCTGTTACAAGTAAATTCTTCAGTTTATAAACGTTGCTAAGAGTTCTCTTTCATTTTCTACTTGTTTAAGAAGTGATTGTCTTCCATATTGTCTCAGCTTTGAATTCTAGAAGTAAATTTTTAAATATTATTTGAGGACAAAAGAATGTCTAAGTAGAACTGAAACAAACTGCTGTGATGATAAAGAGCACCCTCACGCCCAATGGGGATGTGGTTCAGAAGGCTTGGGACCCACGGACTTTGGACAAGAAGTGGGTCTGGGATCTAATCTGATTCTTCATTCTCTATCTTCTGCTCTGGGAGGACTCAGAATGACCTTGTGACTGCAAGGTTATTGGAGGCAAGAGAAATGCAGATCAGATTACATTCGTAAACTTTTTATAACTCTTTGAATGATGACACAAATAGAACTATCATTTAATTTGCATTTAGAATTAAAATTCAGAAGGACAGATTAAAGACTTGAATGTAGACCTGAAACCATAAAACTTCTAGAAGAAAACGTAGGCAGTACGCTCTTTGACTTTGGTATTAGCAGTACCTTTTTGAATACCATATCTCACCAGGCAAGGGAAACAAGAGAAAAAATAAACAAATGGGACCTCATCAAACTACAAAGCTTCTGCACAGCAAAGGAAACCATCAACAAAATGAAAAGACAACCTAACAATTGGGAGAAGATATTTGCAAATCATACATCTGATAAGAGGTTAAGATCCAAAATATATAAGGAACTCATACAACTCAACAACAAAAAACAAACAACCTAATTAAAAAATGGGCAAAGGATCTAAACAGACATTTTTTCAAAGAAGATATTCAGATGGCCAACAGGCACATGAAAAGATGTTCAACATCACTAATTGTTAGGGAAATGCAAATCAAAACTACAATGAGATATCACCTCACACCCATCAGAATGGCTATAAAGAACAAGGCAGGAAACAACAAGTGTTGGAGAGGATGTGGAGAAAAGGAAACTCTCATACACTGCTGGTGGGAGTGCAAACTGGTGCAGCCACTATGGAAAACAGTATGGAGATTCCTCAAAAAATTAAGAATAGAACTACCATATGATCCAGCTATTCCACTGCTGGGTATTTATCCAAAGAACAGAAAAGCATGAATACCAAAAGATATTTGCACCCCTATGTCATTGCAGCATTATTCACAATAGCCAAGACTTGGAAGCAATCTAAGTGCCCATCAAGGGACTAATGGATAAAGAAGATGTGGTATATATATATATATATAGCACCATAGGCAATGGAATACTACTCAGCCATAAAAAAGATGAAATCTTGCCATTTGTGATACATGGATGGACCTTGAGGGTATTATGTTAAGTGAAATAAGTCAGACAGAGAAAGTTAAATACTGTATGATTTCTCTCGTAAGTGGAAGATAAAAACAATAACAACAACAAACAAACACGTAGATACAGAGATTAGATTAGTGGTTACCGGGGGGGGGGGGGGGGGGGGGAGGAGGGCAAAAGGAGTGATAGGGCACATGTGTACGGTGATGGATGGTAATTAGTCTTTGGGTGGTGAACATGATGTAATCTACACTGAAATCAAAATACAATGATGTACACCTGAAGTTTATATAATATTATAAACCAATGTTACCTCAATGAAAAAAATAAAAAATAACTTTAAAAAAAGGATATGGAGGATAGTTACTTTATAAGCAAATGTAAAATGAAAAGCTTGCAAAAGTAAAGCATTCACGAGCAAAATATCATAAGGTTAGATGTAATTCACATTTTAAGAAAGGAATGGCCATAAATTGTGTCTTCTGAATTCAGTTGCATAAGCTAGGTCTTCACGTCAGGTAAAGGTTATTTCACAGTAGGACACTCCTAGCAATTAGAGGTTGTGGATAGAAAGAAGCCAAAGCTGATTCTGCCTTCCTGTGATGACAAGCTTCTCCCAGGAGAGTCAGCTTGCCTTCAGACAGGAAAGAATCTTCCTATGAGACCTTTTTTTAATTATTATTTTTTATTATTTTTTATTTATTATTACTATTTGTTTTGGGGGAGGAGGATTAGCCCTGAGTTATCTTCTGTTGCCAATCCTCCTCTTTTTGCTGAGGAAGATTGGCCCTGGGCTAATATCCGTGCCCATCTTCCTCTACCTTATATGTGGGATGCCTGCCACAGCATGGCTTGATAAGCAGTGCTTAGGTCCATACCCTGGATCCGAACCCGCAAATCCTGGGGCTCCGAAGCAGAGCATGCAAATTCAACCACTATGCCACCAGGCCTGCCCCCATGACATATTTTAATAGTTGAGATAGTTCTTTAATGCCCGCAGTCTCCATACAGAAGATCTCACCAACATTCCTTTAGCAAGTTGGTGGTCTCTGATCCTATAAGCTCTCCTGTCTTTTACAATTAAATATATTTCCCCTATTAAACACCAGAAGTATTTAATAATAATAATTTTATAGATTAATTGTCATTATCTTTTAATTAATCATGTAATTACTTTTACTGTGATATGGCATTCAACTCACAATCTTCTGATCTTAATTTTGTTTCACAAACAACCTTTCCAACCAGAGAGAATGCACGACTGGATAATGTAAATATGGCTGTTATGTTTCTCCATGTAAATTGGAAAGATTTACCAACTGGTTTATCAATAAAAATAATCGGTCACTGTGGTTGGGGTGGAACTGAGCCTGCAGGTGGAGGTAAAGGCAGTCAGTTTTCACAGTTGGCAGTCCTGGAAGAAGGAGACCAGATGGGCCACTACAGAGATCTTAAGTATTTTTCCTTCATTCTTGTTTCTAAATCCAAACTAGCACATCTAACCAATGGAACTGGTGGCCATAACTAGAAGCAAAACATTAAGAAGAAGTAACGTCTCCCTTGTGACATGTTATAAAACCTCAGCCTCTGACAGGACTGCAGCCAGGCGGGCCTGGTAAAGAGCAAAGCACCATGCTGCAGCAGCTACTGCATCACTTTTCCACTTGTCAACACTATGAAACATCAACTCTTTCCTTGGAAAAGGAGCTGATGTCAGCTTCTCCTTGTCATCTCCCCATCCTGTGTCCTGTGATTGGTTCCCTGATATGCTTGTGGTTTATTACTCTCTTTCATCTGTATGCCTTAGGCTACCTGATTAGCAGACCATAATTTACCGACATGCAACTCCCATTGTTTTTTTGTTTTGTTTTGTTTTTAATATTTTTTAAATTTTATTTATTTATTTTTTCCCCAAAGCCCCAGTAGATAGTTGTATGTCATAGTTGCACATCCTTCTAGTTGCTGTATGTGGGACACGGCCTCAGCATGGCGGGAGACGCGGTGCATTGGTGGGCGCCCGGGATCCAAACCCAGGCCGCCAGTAGCAGAGCGCGCGCACTTAACCGCTAACCCACGGGGCCGGCCCCACAACTCCCATTCTTAAGGTTAGAATTATTGATGGTGTCTCTACTGGCTTTGAATAGTGGCAATTTGACCCTTTGGCTGAGTCATGTATGAGAATTGGTTCCTGATTATTCTCTTTCTGGGAGAGAAGAAAATGTAAGAAGTAAGGACTACTCAAAATTCAAAAGAGTAAAGGGTTCCAGGAACAAAAATAGTCAAACGTATCACCTAGCAATAGTTTACTCTGCATCTGACATAAAGATAAGACTTTGCATTGAAGAAAACCCAAGCTTGAATGAAAATCAGAAGGCTTGGTTTGTAATCTTGGCATTTCCCACTATTTAGATGAGTGACTCAGGGAAAAGCATCCTTTCTCCATCTAAACTTGTAGAGTTCTAAGTGTCAGACATGAAGTCCAGTTCTTGGGTAATATGCCAAATCAAGACTTAGTTTAAATTTTATTTTATATGTAAATAGAATACCAGTACATTAAGGTGTATCTTAAAATATTCCTGGAATCTGTCACATCTTCTACAATTTCTAGATCCCCTTTCATCTCTTATTTAGGAGAAATCAAATGTCACAATTTGAAAACTTTAGGATATAGTTCAGTAAGTGATTCAACTTCTGTCATAGATGTAAATATATACCTATTCTATTTTCTATTCTTTTTTTTTTTCTGGTGAGGAAGATTGGCCCTCAGGTAACATCTGTGGCCATTCCTCCTCTTTCTACTTGAGGAAGATTGTCGCTGAGCTAACATCTGTACCTATCTTCCTCTATTTTGTATGTGGGACGTCACCACAGCACGGCTTGATAAGTGGGGCATATATCCGTGCCTGGGATCCAAATCCGTGAACCCTGGGCCACTGAAGTGGAGCATGCGAACTTAACCACTATGCCCCCAGGCTGGCCCCTCTATTTTCTATTCTTTAAAACTCCAAACATATCTTTAGAACTTAAGGGAAAAAACTAACAATAACTTCACTTGCCCACATAATAGTCATTGAGTGAGACATAATCTTTCATGGGCAGGGGAGTATTTCCTTGAGCATTCCCAAGGTGAGAAGTTCCCACTTTAAGGTCCCGTGTAGAAATAGGGTGTGGTGACAGAACAAAGACAGATGAACTCAATGTCAGCCAGTCCTGTGTTTTGTACCATTAAAAAACAGTATAGCTTTACTAATTAGTACATTTGAACTATAGGTTTAAATGGACTGTGAATTTCCACTAATATTGCTGAAGTTTCTAAAGATAAGAGTTATTTGGTAGACAAGTTGTAAAATCACAGAAAGTCTGTGGGTAGTCACATTTTCATCCATTCAGCAATTTTCTCCTATTTAATATTTTTGGTACGTGCATAAAAATTTGTAACGTGAGTTTTTTTTTTGGAACTGGCTATAATACAGAAATACTAGGCAGCTCCCCATCCTTGGTCTGTGAATGGAAATTCTGAGGACAGAAATAAATTATCTCACCCACCTCATGAAAACTGCAGGAATAATGAACAGCCTTTGAGAAAGTCTTGATTGTTTTTCTCTCCTTTTTTCTGTACTCATTTCTCTTGAAAGTAAGACGTTCAGGGCATGATCGAAGTGAGTGACCATGTGGAAGGGGACAAAGGGAGTTTGTGTGGGACCCAGACAAAGTCAGGGCCATTAATTAGAACCATGTCAGTTTTATTGTTTTTGTCCAGAGGAGAAATTCAGAGGCTAGTTCTAATTCTAGCTTCCAAGTGAATTTAACCTGCAGGCTGTGTTTGCAGAATGTTAATTATCTGATTTGAATCCCAAATAAGTCAGCAATTCCAGTGTGAATACTCCCACAGCAACTTTAGTTCTCCCTCTCATGCATAAGGATTATCCTGGGACACAGGGTCTTTCATTAAGTGTGTAGTACAGTATCTCAACTACTCTGAAAATACTCATTTAAGATGGCTACCATTTTTAATCTGTGTAGCTGACTTTAACAGTACACTTTCATCTATTTGAAAGGGGAAAAAAATAGAAGTATCAGAAGAAGGTTTTTAAAATGCATGAAGAAGTTTTATAGTTTCACTTTCAATTGACCTTTCAACTTAAATTTCTTTTTCATTCTTCTCTAAATATCTCTCTCACACATATTGGAGAAAAACTCCAATTTAAGTCTAAATTAAGTTAGGCCAAATAATTAGAAAAATTTTTTTGTTAAATTCACATTCTTAAATGATTTGAGTTGGGAAAATATTCAAGAATTGTCATAAAAGTCAAGAAAAATGCTCAGTTTCTATATGTCAATAACGACTGAATTAGGGATTACAGAGAAAGTACCAGAAAAATAATTACTAAATATTATAATTTCACTTATATTTTCAACTTGATCACTTCTCTCTGAGCAAGAACAAGGTAGCCTTAATTCAATGAATGATATATACTCATATCTTAGGCATATTTACTTCTGCCAGCTTTAGTGTGATATAAGTAATGTGCCATTTGGAGCCAAGTGGATTCAAATATGAATCCCAATTAAACTCCTTGATAGCTGTTTATACTTCACTTCTTTCTAATTCAGTTTTCTCATCTGTAAATTGGAATAATGACACTCACCTCTCTACTTTGAAATAATATAATGAAAGCATTGAACACAGATTTGCACATAATAAATACTTAATATGTATTATTCTCTCCTACACTTTCCTCACATGTATTAAATTGTTATCATGAATATCTGGTACAGTTTTCATCCAAAAAATACATAAAATAGTTTGAGGAAGTGAGTGTGGTATAGAGGAAAAAATACAGGCTTTGGAATCATAGAGATTTGATTTAATTCTCAGCTTTACCATCTCTTTCCTAGATTTGTAATTTCCAAATCTCAACCTTTGCATTGATGAAATGGGGATAGAAATATCTACCTTGTAAGATTTTGAGTGATTAAATGTGCAAAGTAACCAGCATTATGCCCGTGACTAGGTAGAGCACCCACGAACGGTCACGGGCATTGTTCACTGTTCCAACTTTGGATTAAAGAGGACAATGTCAGTATTATCAGAGGTCATGCTGGAGAGAGGTCAGTCATGGGTGGAGTGTAAGAAGTAAAGTAAGAAGACTAGAAATTCAAAAATTGTAATGAAAGAATAGAAATATAACATTTGATAATAAATGATTATCATTCATAATGAAAATAAGGACATTATCTTAACAATAAAATCTTGTATTAACTGGAATATAAAATTGCTTTTTGTCACTTAACTTTTCTGCTTTCAAAATAAAAAACACATATACCTGTGCATTGTATTCCTCAATTGTTATTTCTTACCTGAGTGAAATAAAATTTTTTTCTCTTCAGATTGAGTATAAATATGGCAATGTTTCATAGGAAAATGGAAATCTGACAAAATTACATAAGGATAATTTTTGTCATCACTTATATGAGACTTTGACTTTGACAGTTTGCAATCATTCATTATGAAGTCATCATACCTTCCTTTTTATCACATCTGATAGCATGTATTACAAATATCCTAAATAGGAATTAAAATTATTTAATTTCCTTTCTCTGTTGAATTTTATAGTGAATCAATTTGCCTATTACACATACAAAAAAAATCACCTAATCAATTATCTCTATTAATTTAGTATACTTGAAAGTTCTACTAAATGCTTAGAATGAAGTGAAAATTCATTTATTTTCATCCGCCTTCTAGCAACACAAATTGTTGAAGTGCTCTATCCACATATACTTTCTATCTTTCTTCTATATTTGTCTTATAGTCAAGGTGGGGAAAATGTTTTCAAACGTCCATGTTGGAAAGCCCTTTAAGAAGCACTAAAGAGTTAAAGTTTTTATGCCACTACTCCATTGAACTCTACAAGGACTTCCATGAAAGTGACTTAGATTCACTTTGGAATGTATGCATCTGTCTCCTTCACACTCTCATGCCAAAGTGTCTCGTAAGAATGCTCCTTATAGCCAGCACAAAGTGGCCAGTTTTAATGTTAGGAAAAATGTAATAACACAGGAAACAAAGAATTGGAACTAAAATTCCCTGTCGAATTGAGCCATTAGGTTATGTCTTTATTCAGACCTCATTAGCTGGAGGGGAAGAGGCAGTTCAGACATTTTGATAAGACTTCAAGGTCATTCTTAAATCTGTGGAGGTTAGAAAGACTTTAATCTCCAGAACAATTCATTCATTTTATTTATTCAACAAACATTTATTGAATGTTGTCTATAGGCCAGGCACTCTTCCAGTTTCCAGAGTTAGCGATGAATGTAACAGACAAAAATCCTTATCTTCCAGAGTGATGTCTGCATCATGGAGGAGTGAGTTGTTCCCTTTGTCTCTTGCCTCTCAGTTACAACCACTCAGACATCCATGACCAAAAGAGGATTCCCTACATAGCACAACAGGATGCCTGAGATCCATGCATCTACACATCTGAAGGTGGGTGGACTCGACCCCCGGGAGGTAGTTGAACTATGGGAGAAGCCCCCACCCCTTCCAGGGAGTGGATCCTCACACTGGCACCTATGGGCGGATGCTGCAGGAGCAGAAACAACAGGCAGAGCTGGGTCCCTGCCCATCCCCCAACAGACCTAGTATACACACCCCCTCCCCCGCCCCTGGCAGCAGCCTGGTCTTTTAAACAGTGGAGACAGGATACAAAACTCAAATTCTCCCAGCTGGGGTAGAGTGCCCTGACTTGAGTTTTCAAAACACACCAGCTAACTCCAGAGACCAAAGGCTGCATGAGCTAGCAGCAACAACAGCTTGTCCCTGCTTAGCCTCTGCATCACCACTCCCCACGGTTGCAGGTGGAAACTGTGACCAGAGGCTTCAGGAACCACAGCAGAACCAGTGACCCAGCACCCAGTGGCAGCACCCCCAACACTGGCTCCACAGGATCAGGGGCTGCATACAAGTCCCCAGGTCCCCAGGGCCCTGAAGGTGACAGTGACAGCAACTCCAAGAAACTCAGCACCCTTGGCAGTGGTACAACCAGCACCTCCAGACAATCTGGGAGGAGCAACACAGGTAGAGAAGGGGTCATCAGCAGCTGAGCCTGTGGAGAGCCAGGGGATGAACACAAGATCCAAGTGTCCTCAGAAGCAGCAGAAGTGTGCACAGCCTGGTGACCCAGTGGGGATTCCTGAGACTGCAGTGACTTCATGAGCAGCAAGGCACCAACAACCTCAGAGGCACAAGCAGCACAAGGGGACACTGACCTCTAACAGAGGCAGTGGAGGGTGGAAAGTGCAGGCTCTCAAATACAACCAGAATGAGATCAGAACCAGTGTAACCAAAACAGTACCCAATAAGAAAGGTGATTATTACCACAAATGCACCGGCAGAGGATCAATTTACCTAGTACCATAAAGAACGATAGTAACATGGCAGAACAGAAAGAGAATGCCAACTCTCCAGAAACCAAACTTGAAGTCACAGAAGATTACAATCTTTGAGAGAGAATTCAGAATAGCTGTCATGAAGAAACTCAAAGAGTTGCAAGAAAACTCAGAAAGACAGTTCAACGAGCTCAGGAATAAAATTAATGAACAGAATGAGTACTTCACCAAAGAGACTGAAACTCAAAAAAAAACAAACAGAAATTCTGAGATGAAGAATACAATTAAAGAGATGAAAAATAAAATAAAAAGCATTAAAAATAGAGCAGACCAAATGGAAGAAAGAATTAGTGAACTTGAAGATAGAAATCTAGAAATGTTACAGGTGGAGGAGGAGAGAGAACTAAGATTTAAAAAAATGAAGAAATTCTATGAGAGATATCCAGCTCAATTAGGAAAAGTAACATAAGGATAATAGGTATCCCAGAAGGAGAAGAGAATGAATAAGAGGCAGAGAGCTTATTCAGAGAAATAATAGCTGAGAACTTCCCAAACATGGGGAAGGAACTGGACATACAAGTACATGAAGCTAATAGAACTCCTAATTATCTCAATGCAAAAGTAGGTTTTCCAAGGCATATAATATTAAAACTATCAAAAGTCAATGACAAAAACAGAATATTAAAGGCACCAAGAGAGAAGAAAATAACCTCTACAGATTTCTCAGCAGAAACCCTATAGGCCAAGAGAGAGGAAATACATATTCAGAATATTGAAAGAAAAACACTATCAGCCAAGAATACTCTAATCAGCAAAATTCTCCTTTAGATGTGATGGAGAAATAAAAGTTTTCCCAGAGAAACAAAAGCTCAGGGAACTCATCACCACTAGACCTGCCTTACAGGAAATGTTGAAGGGATCCCTCCTACCTGAAACAAAAAGGCAAAGGTTTACAAAACTTTGAGCAAGGAGATAAATGGGCAGACAGAATCAGAAAACTGCTATATCAGAATAGGTTAATACACACTTAATTATAACATGAAGGATAAAAGGAAAGAAAGCATCAAAAATAACTTTAAATACTTCAATGTGGTCACAAACTCACAAAACAAAAAAGAATAATTTGTGACAACAAAAACATACGAGGGGATGATGAAAAGAACAGAATATGCAGGGCTAAGGGAGACAAGAATCTATCAGAAAAAGGACTATCACATCTATGAGATCTTTTGTACAAACCTCATGGTAATCACAAAACAAAAATGAGAGCAGAGTCACAAAACATAAATAAAGAGAAAACTGAGAAAAACATCCCCAAAAACCTCCAAACTGAAATGGCAAACAGAAACACAATGGAAATATAGAACAACCAGAAAACAAAAGATAAAATGGCAGTATTAAGCCTTCATATATCCATAATCACTCTAAAAGTAAATGAATTGAATCGCCAATCAAAAGACACAGAATGGGGGCTGGCCCGGTGGCATAGGGGTTAAGTTTAGCATGCTCTGCTTTGGTGGCATGGGTTCATGGGTTTGGATCCAAGGCATAGACCTATACCATTCATCAGCCATGCTGTGGTGGCAACCCACAGAAAAAATAGAGGAAGGTTGGCCACAGATGTTAGCTCAGGAAAAATCTTCCTCAAGCTAAAAGGGGAAGATTGGCTATAGATGTTAGCTCAGGGAGAATATTCCTCAGCAAAAAAAAAAAAGACACAGAGTGGCTGGATGGATTAAAAAACAAGACCCAACAATATGCTGCCTCTAGGAAACACATCTCAGCTCAAAAGACAAACATAGGCTCAGAGTTAAGGTATGGAAGATGATACTCTAAGCAAATGGCAACCAAAAGAAAGCAGGTGCAGGCATATTTATATCAGACAAAACAGACTTCAAGACAAAAAAGATAACAAGAGACAAAAACTGACAATATATAATGATAAAAAAGACATTCTATGTGGCTGGCCTGGTTGCATAGCGGTTAAGTGCACATGCTCTGCAGTGGCAGCCCAGGGTTCAGATCCTGGGTGCACACTGATGCACCGCTTGTCAAGCCATGCTGTGGCAGTGTCCCATATAAAGTGGAGGAAGATGGGCACTGATGTTAGCCCAGGGCCAATCTTCCTCAGCAAAAAGAGGAGGTTTGGTGACAAATGTTAGCTCAGGGCTGATCTTTCTCACCAAAAAAAAAAAAAAAAAAAGACATTCTACAGAGAAGACATAATAGTTATTAACATATGTGCACATAAAACAAGAACACCAAAGTATATAAAGCAACTACTAACAGACCTAAAGAGAGAAATTGACAGAAACACAATAATACTAGGGGACTTTAACACCCCACTTATATCAATGGATAGATCATCCAGACAGAAAGTCAACAATGAAACAGTGGCTTTAAATGAAACACTAGACCAGATGGACTTAATAGATATATAGAGAACATTCCATCCAAAAACAGCAGAATACACACTATTCTCAAGTGCACATGGAATATTCTCAAAGATAGACCATATGTTGGGAAACAAAGCAAGACTTAATAAGATTGAAATCATATCAAGCATCTTTTCTAACCACAATGCTATGAAACTAGAAATCAACCGTAAAAAAATAAGTTGGGAAAGTCACAAATATGGGGAGACTAAACAATATACTACTGAACAACTATAGGATCAATGAAGAAATCAAAGGAGGTGTCAAAAAATACCTAGACACAAGTGAAAATGAAAACACAATATACCAAAAATTATGGGATGCAACAAAAGCGGTACTCAGAGGGAAATTATAGCAATACAAGCCTACCTTAACAAACAAGAAAAATCCCAAATAAATAAGCTTACACTGCACCTAAGAGAACTAGAAAAAGAAGAACAAACAAAGCCCAAAGTGAGTAGAAGGAAAGAAATAATAAAAATCAGAGCAGAAATAAATGAAATAGAGACTAAAAAAACAATAGAAAAGATCAATGAAACTAAGAGCTGGTTCTTTGAGAAGATAAACAAAATTGACAAACTCTTAGCCAGACTCACTAAAAAAAAAAGAGAGAAGAATTAGATAAATAAAATTAGACGTGAAAGAGGAGAAATTACAACAGATACCACAGAAATACAAAGGATTATAAGAAAACACTTTGAAAAACTATATGCCAACAAATTGGATAACCGAGAAGAAATGGATAAATTCTTAGTCATACAACTTCCCAAAACGGAATCAAGAAGAAATGGAGAATCTGAATAGATCAATCACAAGTAAAGAGATTGAAATAGGAATCAAAAGCCTCCCAAAAAACAAAAATCTAGGACCAGACAGCTTCTCTGGTGAATTCAACCAAACATTTAAAGAAGATTAATACCTACCCTTCTCAAACTCTTCCAAAAAATTGAAGAGGACAAGATGCTTCCTAACACATTTTATAAGGCTAACATTACAATACATTACAATCAGACAAGGACAGCACAAAGAAGGAAAATTCCAGCCCAATATCACTGATGAACATGGATGCAAAAATCCTCAACAAAATATTAGCATATCAAATAACAATACATGAAAAGGATCATAAAACACGATTGTGGGATTTATTCCAGGGATGCAAGGATGGTTCAACATCCACAAATCAATCAACGTGATACACCACATTAACAAAATGAAGAATAACAATCACATGATCATCTTAATAGAGGCAGAGACCGCATTTGAGAAGATCCAACATCAATTTACGATAAAAACTCTCAATAAAATGGGTATAGAAGGAAAGTACCTCGACATAACAAAGGCCACATATGACAACCCTACAGCCAATATCATACTCAATGATGAAAAACTGAAAGCTATCCCTCTGAGAACAGGAATAGGACAAGGATGCCCACTCTCATCACTCTTAGTCAACATAGTACTGGAAGATTTAGCCAGAGCAATTAGGGAAGAAAAAGAAATAAAAAGGATCCAAATTGGAAAGGAAGAAGTAAAACTATCACTATTTGCAGATGACATGATTCTACAGAAAACCCTAAAGAATCCACCAAAAACCTATTAGAAATAATTAACAAATACAAAAAGTTGCAGGGTACAAAATCAACATACAAAATGCAGTTGCATTGGTATACACTAATAAGAAATTAGCAGAAAGAAAAGTCAAGAATGCAATCCCGTTTATCATCGCAACAAAGGGAACAAAATACCTAGGAATAAATTTAACCAAGGAGATGAAAGACCTATACTCTGAAAACTATAAGACATCATTGAAAGAAATTGAAGAAGACATAAAGAAATGGAAAGATATTCCATGCTCGTGGACTGGAAGATAAACATAGTTAAAATGTCCATATTACCTAAAGCAATCTACATATTCAATGCAATCCCAATCAGAACCCCAAGGACGTTTTTCACGGAAATAAACCAAAGAATCCTAAAATTTATATGGAACAAGAAAAGACCCCAAATAGAAAAGGAATCCTGAGAAATAAGAACAAAGCTGGAAGTATCACACTCTCTGACTTCAAAATACACTACAAAGCTATAGTAATCAAAACAGCATGATACTGGCACAAAAACAGACACACAGATCAATGAAACAGAATTGAGAGCTCAGAAATAAAACCACACACCTATGGACAGCTAATCTTCGACAAAGGAGCCAAGAACATACAATGGAGAAAGGAAAGTCTCTTCAATAAACGGTGCTGGGGGGCTAGCCCCGTGGCTTAGTGGTTGAGTGTGCATGCTCCGCTACTAGCAGCCCGGGTTTGGATCCCGGGCTCGCATTGACCCACGACTTGTCTGGCCATGGTGAGGCCACGTCCCACATACAGCAACTAGAAGGATGTGCAACTATGACATACAACTATCTACTGGGGCTTTGGGGAAAAATTTTTAAAAAAGGAGGAGGATTGGCAATAGATGTTAGCTCAGAGTGGGTCTTCCTCAGCAAACAACAGGAGGATTAGCATGGATGTTAGCTCAGGGCTGATCTTCCACCAAAAAAAAGAAATGGTGCTGGGAAAACTGGACAGTCACATGCAAAAGAATGAAAGTAGACTATTACCTAACACCAAACACAAAAATTAAGTCAAAATGGATTAAAGACTTGAAGCCAAAAAAATCCTAGAAGAAAACATGGGCTCTTTGATGCCGATCTTAGCAGTAACTATTTGAATACCATGTCTTTTCAGGAAAGGGAAACAGAAGAAAAACTAAACAAATGGAGTACACTAGATTAGAAAGCTTTTGTACAGCATAGGAAATCATCAACAAAATTAAAAACAATCCTTCAACTGGGATAAAATATTTGCAATCATATATCTGACAAGGGGTTAATTTTCAAAATAAATAAAGAACTCATACAACTCAACAACAAAAAATGAATAACATGATCAAAAGATGGGCACAAGATATGAAAAAATGTTTTTTCAAGTAAGATAAACAGATGGCCAACAGGCACATGAAAAGATTTTCAACAAAAAATTAAAAATAGAAATACCATATGACCCAGCTATTCCACTACTGGGTGTTTATCCAAAGAACATGAAATCACTAATTCAAAAAGATATACGCACCTCTATGTTCATAGAAGTATTATTCACAATAGCCAAGACTTGGAAGCAATCCAAGTGCCAATCCACTGATGAATGAATAAAGAAGAAGTGGTATATACATACAACGGAATACTACTCAGCCATAAAAAAAGAGAAAATCCTGCCATTTGCTACAACATAGGTGGACCTTGAGGGTACTATGCTAAGTGAAATATGTCAGACAGGGAAAGACAAATACTGTATGATTTCACTTGTGTGTGGAAGATAAACAAACAAACACATAGATAAGGAGACCAGATTGGTGGTTACTGGAGGGGTAGGGAGTGGGGAGAGAGCAAAAGGGGTGAAAGGGTGTGTGTGTATGGTGATGGATAAAAACTAGACTATTGGTGGTGAACATGATGCAGTCTATACAGAAGCTGAAATATAATAATGTACACCTGAAATTTACACAATGTTATAAGCCAATATGTGCTCAATAAAATAATTTTAAAAAACATTCGTGTCTTCATTTAATTTATATTCTGGTTGTGGGAGGTAGATTACACATAAGTAAGTAAACTATATAATAATGTGTGTTGGCACTACTGGAGAAAATAAATTACAGATGTGTAATGGACTGTTAAAGTTGGGAAGTGTTATAATTTTATATAGGGTGGTCAAAGAAAGCCTTGCTAAGGATGTACCATTTCAGCAAAGGCCTAAAGCAAGTGAGGAGCAGAGGAAAGCTTTGTGGGTATCGGGGTAAGAGTGTTCCCAGAGAGGGAACAGTATGCAGAAGCCCTGAGTCAGAGCAGACCCCGTGTTCAAAGCACAGCAAGGAAGGCAGTGTTGTGAGAACTGAGTGAGCAAGGGCAGAGTCATAATAAGATGCAGAAATAATGTCTGTTAGAACTTATGGGCCATCATAAGGATTCTGGCTTTCGATTAGGGTGAGAAAGAGAGCCACTAGAGGGTTTTTAGCAGAAGATTATCACAATCCAACTTGCATTTTAAAATAGTTCATCTGTTTTCTGTGTGTAGAAATGACTAAACAGAGGGAGTAGGTAGGAGGCTATTGCAAGTGGTTCACGAGAGATGATGGTGGTTAGGATCAGGGCTGAAGTGATGAAGGTGATAAGATGGTTGGGATATATTTGAAAATTAAGCCTCAAGTACATATTTTTGCAATATCTTAGATCAGCAATATTAAGGATCTTCTTAATCTAAGGAAGTACAGTTTCCTGGAAAATCTTTATTGCCTAATTAAGTGGGGAAAAATACTTTCAAGTAGTCTCCTGAGTCTTCTGTCACTTCACCATCCTCAGCCCTACTGGAATGCCAGAACTCAGCAACTCTTCTAGGTGAATATGTGGACCATAAAAAATGATCTCTCCTTCCACATTTATTTAGGAATGTTATACTTGGCACAATGGATTTCCAGTAGTTAAAGACTCATTTCCTTAGGTCAACATACCATCTGGCAGCTAACAAAGACTTTCCTGATGAATCTTAAGATACAGAACAAGCCAGTTGGGTAGGAGCAACATCCAGCTCTGGAAATCCAATGGAACTATCGAATTTACACTCGAAGTGGAAAGCTAGAGCAGTCCCCTCCTCCCAACCACCCCACCATTTAAAAGAAAGAGTAGAAATTAAAAAGTAATCGAAAGGAATCATGAGACTTACAATTCCCTAGAACTCAGAACCACAGAGGTTTATATTCCAGGACTTCTACAAAAATTAACTCTGCTTGATAGCAGTAAAAATTGGGACTTAACACCAAAGAATAAGTCTTTATGTACCTTCAACGATGCAGTTATATAATTGCTGTCCTAATGTCTCACATCAAGTCTGAAGTTTCGATAATATTGCATAGTATTTATATATTATTATCTTGTAACCTCATCCTGATTTTAAATCCCATTAAAGGAAGTAATATATCTTGAGATGCTTCCACTCAACAGGTATGCCATAAACATTTTTTGACCTCATATAAACTTTACACAACTTCTCCCTTTTCCCGGAAGAAAATATTTTAAGGTCAAATATGATAGTGCACATTTGAGAATATTCTGAAACAGCAAAATATGACCTTCAGGATCACATCAAGAATACAAGAATCTTCATTTTGAAACAATGTCCATTGCTAGAAAATGCTGGAGGCAGTTTAGAGAGTAGCAACACTCCATCCACACTGAGCAAGTCCGGCACAGATGATGTAAAGATGACAAAAACATCGATTATGTGTCAAACAGTGCACTAATCATATCATCTGTTTTAACCCATTTAACATTGCAGTTTATTTCTAACAATATTAACTAACATTTACGAATCTTTACTACATGCAAACATGTTTTTAAATGTTTTACAAGTATAAAGTCTTTCACCAATTTTACGAATGAAAACAAGAGCTTAGAGGTTAAGTAATCTGACCATAAGAAGCAAAGATTTCTACCCAGGCACAAAGCTTACATTATTAACCACCATACAATAAACCTACCTCATGACTTAGACATAATTATACATGTGTTGGTGTCAATGTATATGGATTTATACACACCTTTCCATTGCTTCATGAAAATAGTTTTGCTGCAATTTGTTTGTATCCCTTAATATAGCACACTCAGAATACGTGAATTGTTCTGTTCTCTAACATTGCAATCTTCTGTTTGTTACTCATGGATATGCAAAGGTAAAGGTCCAGGCTTTGGAGCAAGGTTATTTTGCTTATTATGAGGCCACAAGAAGCATCCAAATATAATATGAGATTTCTAGAATGCTATGAAGAATTACTGTAGGCAAGTTAATGACTGGAGTTTTCCCATTCCTCAATGCCACATTCATGTACTGCAATTTGCAAACTCTCAGCTTAAAGTTATTTTTTAAATATGTTTTCTGTTAATTATGAATAATAGTTTATCAATAATATACTTTAATAATATATTTATATGTATACATTATAAAGTATAATTATGATAATGTAATTATTTTTGTTTTTTTTTCTTTCTATTAAATAAAATTCTTAGTCATGGATCAAATCCTATATGTATGGAATTTTAACCAAAGACACGAAATAAATTTACAGATGAGACAAAAAGGGCATATTGCATTATTTCAGAGTAGATATATACAAATATAGTTACATTAGTAAAGCTATAGATTCAAAGGAAAGAGAAATTGTTATTGAAAAAAATCACTTTTTGACTATGCAGATCTATAAAATTATATAGTAGATTGAATGCTCACAGTTCAAGTGATTCCACATTTTCTGGTTTTGTATGATAAACTAGGAGCACATTAAATACACTCCTAGTGGAGTTTCCACCACCAGGTACGAAAGCTGACCCAACTATTGCTATATATTGTATTTCTATCTATCTAAAATACCAAAATCTTATACTTTAGACTCATTTCTAACAATGCATTCTTGAGATAGTGAGTATTTTGGAACACAAAAACGATCTTAACTTACATAAACAAATGTGTTTGACTTCCTTAGGAAAGGTTTGTTGTTTAATTTGTTTTTGAAGGAAGTAATTGATTTTTCTTGGCAGATCTGATAAAAATAACAAGACCTTGATTGTCTAATCTGGAGGTCACATCCTTCTCAGGAACCATCAGTGAGCAACTTGGATTTAAGTGAATGCAAGTTTTCCTGGGACTCTCTTCTGGTATAAGACTACAACGTGCTACAGCTCCTCTGTCTTGAAATTCCTAGCATAAGCAGACTGTAAGTAAAAAACATATATATCTATATCTATATCTATATATATATACACACATATATAGATATACATATATTTCTTATTTGTTTTGGGTGACATACCAATATATATGGGAAGGATGAATCAGACAGCAAGACAGTCATTAAGAATATGTTTTTATTAACTTCTCATTAGTTCTGTGCACTTCCATAATAATCAGCTCCTGAATATATGAAATTTTGGAAGCCTTGATCAAGAGTTTTTCTTTGTACTTTGTACAATGTATGAAGATAGAATTTGAAAGCAAATTAATGCAAATAAGATTGTAAGGTGATTTTTCAATATATAAAATGAAAAACAATTAATTTAAAAGTTTTATTCAATGTAATTAGAAAATATTCTTGTGTCTCCATTAGAGGAAGTGTAGAAGGACTTTTGCTCTTCAGCATGTTTCAGCAGTGTGTGGACTAGGAAATAATGGAAAATGCATTTAATTAAAATCGTTTCTACAATTTGCATTCTAAATTAAATGGTTCATATTATCACTATCATTAATTCAAATTAATGTAATTTTGGGGCTGATGAATTAAAGAGATACTGTGGGCATAGTAAATATGGATTTCAGCAAAACTTTACAAAGTAAATATCCTCAATACCTATAATTTCCTTATCGAACTTACAAAAAAACATTGAAAACTCCACTTAAATAGTATTGGTCACGACAACTCAGAGGGAGGACTTGAATGTTGGACTTATAAACAATATTATTAGGTTGAGGACATAGACGTCATGCTGATAAAAATTTAAGATGACACACAGATTCTTTAAAAAAAGAGAATCAATATAATAACTGATAATTGTGATTTTGAAAGATCTTGATAAGATGGAAACATAGCCAAAATAAAAATATGAAATTTAAAGTAGCTAAGTGTAAAACTTAAATTTATGTTAAAAGTCAATTGTTTTTCAAAAATTAACTCAAAATGGATCAAAGACCTAAAGGTAAAAGTCAAAACTATAAAACTCTCAGAAGAAAACATAGGGGAGAATCTTCATGACATTGGATTAGGCAATAATTTCTTGGACATCACAACAAAAGCACAATCAACAAAAGTAAAAATAGATATATTAGACTACATCAAAATGTAAAACTTCAATGCATCATAGGACACAATCAACAGAGTAAAAAGGCAACTTATGTAATGGGAGAAAATATTTACAAATCATATATCTGATAAGGGATTAATATCCGAAATATAAAAAGAACTCCTACAACGCAACAACAAAAAGTAAATAATCTAATTAAAAATGGGCAAAAGACTTGAATAGAGATTTCTTCAAAGAAGATATACAAATGGTCAATAGGCATATGAAAAGATGCTTAATATCATTAATTGTTAGGGAAATAGAAATCAAAACCACAATGAGCTATCACCTCACACCCATTAGGATGGCTCCTATCAAGAAAAAAAAGAAAGAAAGAGAGAGAGACAGCGAGAGAGAGGCAGGGAGGAAGGAAGGAGGGAGGGAGGGAGAAAGGAAGGAAGGGAGGGAGGGAAGAAGGAAGGAAGGAAAAGAAAATTACAAGTGTTGGCAAGGATGTGGAGAAATTAGAACCTTTGTGGTAGTGGGAATGTAAAATGGTGCAGCCACTGTGGAAAACAGTATGGTGATTCCTGAAAAACTTAAAAATTGAATTACCGTATGACCCAGCAATTCCACTGCTGGGTATATATCCAAAAGAATTAAAAGCAGGATCTCAAAGTGATGTTCGTGCATACATGTTCATAGCAGCATTATTCACAATAGCCAAAAGGTAGAGGCAACCCACACGTCCATCAATGGATGAATGAATAAGCAAAATATGGTATATATGTAACGATGAAATAGCATTCAGCCTTAAAAAGGAAGGAAATTTTGATACATGCTATAACATGGATGAATCTTGAGGTCATTATGTTAACTGAAATAAGTCAGTCACAAAAAAACAAATACTGTATGATTCTACTTATATGAAACGCCTAAAGTAGTCAGATTTGTAGAGATACAAAGCATAATGGTTTTGCCAGGGGCTGAAGGGAGAGAGGAATGAAGAGTTGTTGTTTAACATGTATAGTATTTCAGTTTTGCAAGATCCAAAATTGTGGAAATTGGTTGTACAACACTGTGAATGTACTTAACACCACTGAACTACCCACTTGAAAATGACTAAGATGGTAAATTTTATGCTGTATGTATTTTACAGAAATTTTTTTAAACAGTCAACAGTGAAATTACGTAAGGAGCTGTGGTATCCGAGTATTATCTTTTATTAAAAAAAGAAAGAAGTTTTGAGTTGGACAGAAGATGGCCACAAATCGTATTTAATCAATAAGGCATTTGTGGGGCCGGCCCGGTGGCGCAAGTGGTTAAGTGCGCGCACTCCGCTTCAGCAGCCCAGGGTTCGCAGGTTCGGATCCCAGGCGCGCACTGATGCACTGCTTGTCACACCACGCTGTGGCGGCGTCTCATATAAAGTGGAGGAAGATGGGCACGGATGTTAGCTCAGGGCCAACGGTCCTTGGCAAAAAAGAGGCGGATCAGCATTGGATGTTAGCTCAGGGCTGATCTTCCACACACACACAAAAAAAACAAACAACCAGAGAGAAGGCATTTGTAATATGGGTACAGAAAAGTTATGTAAACATTGCAGGACTTAATGTCTCAAGTCTAGTTCAGGGGAAGGACGTTTTATTCCATTTTGTGCCGGTTACTTCCCACCTCGAGCATTACATTCGTTTCTGAGCACTGCATTTAGAGGCACATTTTTAAATCAAAGACATCTAAAGGAGATCACATGCGATGGTGAGGAATATGGAAACCATGTCATCTTGTAGACACTAGAGTGAAGCATTTCAGGCTTTGAGCTCTGTTACAGGAAATAACTGGATTTAAAACCAAGCTCCATCACTGACTACCCGAGAGACCCTAAACAAACTCTTTAAGTCTGTGACCGTTACTCGGGTTCTCCTCTATAAATTATGAGCCCAATAAATCCTAAAAGTACTCTGTGATATCCAAAGGAAAAACACATAATGTAATTAGCAAAGCACTTAATATCAGCTATATTAATATGATTTTTATACTCTACTACCAAATGGCCTCTTCAAGAACAAAGTCCTGGTGAAACATAATAAATAAAATGTTTTTAGGGTTGTCTGTGAAAGAGGTTTATTCATTTTTGAACTAGAAGGTATAACTAGAAAGGTTTAGTAGAAAGCTCCAGAAAAGAAAGTAGACTTATCTTATATTGAAGAAGCTTCCCACAGAATGAAATGTTTGAAAATTAAATAAGCTGCCCCCAAAAGCAGTAATCTCCCTGACATTCCTCTCCTTCAAGCAGCAGCTAGAAGGCTAGATGGCAGGGATGTGTTAAGGTGAATGTCTACTCTGATTAGAGTGTTGTGCTAGACAGTATTTCTAATATTCCATCTAATATTCCATGATACTATAACGTGAATATTTTTCTTTTTAGTATTGACTCCAGTATTCCTCACAAAGCAATTGCTTAATTCTGAAAGATTAGTCCAGAGTAGAAGTCGAGTTTCTAGTCCACACATAGCATAGGAAAGTGAGGAAAAGATCAAATGATCCAATAAGATGATTGGGAAACGCCCTGAGAGCCCACCATTCTGTGTGTTGGCAGCAAGGAGTGGATGCTGACTGTGAGGCCGATGCCGACTGAGAGAACGGTTTTGGGTGAAAATGGCAGATGTTTTTTTGTCCTTTTGAATTGTTGCTAACGCTTGAACACACAGCTAGAACTGATCTATGGGCAGAGTGAGATGAAAGCCAGCTAGAAAAAGAATCTCAGGAAGCCAAGGGCAGTACCTTCACAGAGTTACTGAGGAACAGGGGAAGGAGAGAGACAAGAGTGGGGGAAGAAGAAGGATCGTTAAGCTATTCCACAAAACATATAAAAAAAGTTTCCCTGTTGGAGGAGAAACAAAAGAAGTAGTTGAAAAGGTGGAATCTAACAGAAAAAGAGAACTGCCGTGTTCAGAGCCATCAAAGTCAGTTAACAGTAAAGCAGGGTGTGGGCCTGATGGCAACTTGAAGCACACTAAAAACAGTTTAGAATCCAGGTCATGGGACAGAATTAACCACTGTATTCTGGATAGGAGGGACCGCATATGGGTATTATATTTAACTTTGGGCCCGCTATCTTTAGACAGACATCGACCCAGATTTGGTTTAGAAGAGAAGATGCAAAACAGGAGATTGTTTGGAATCATGTCATAAAATGAATGGTTAAAGAAACTAAAGAAGATGTAGCTTTGGAGAGAGAATATAGGTCCCTTAAGATAAACTGAAGGATTCTCATGTAAAAAGACTGTTTCTATTACTTCAGACGGCTGAAGAGAGTCAGCAAAGTGTGCTGCCTCACAATGGAATAAACTATCTCATGAAGTAGTTAGATTCCTCACTGCTGGAGGTATCCAGGTAGACACTGGATGATGGACACTGAATTAGATGCCATAGATCTAAATTTTCATTTTCTATTTTAAAGTAATAGCTGGTTTCATGTAAGAGAGGTGTAAGATTAATTCTAGACAGTGGCTCCCAACTGTTTTGTAGTGGCTCCAAATCTTGCTTGAAGCTTTTAAGATATTTTTAGGGTGAGAGGAAGGGATTATCAATGATAAATCCATGGATTTCAGAAGAATGGTGAGAAGGAGAGTGAAGACTGAGGGAGTAGATAGTATTGATTCATGCAACAAGTTTTTTTTAAATATCTGTTTAAAAGAGTTGACACTTATCTGACTTTGTGTTGTCTCTACACACTGGCGCTGAGGGCTATGCCAACAAAACTCTGGAGAGGGATCATTCATTAATGGCTGCCATATCGACAGGAATTTTCCCACAGTGGCTTGTTAAGCCTTGCCAAACTGGTCATCATCAATTTTATTTTAAGTAAACTTTTTATTGAAGCACAACATACCAACAAAAATGTGCACAAATCATAAGTGAACAGCTTGACAAATTTACACAAATTGAATACACTATGTTACTATCACAAAGATTAAGAAACTGATCATTACCAACTCTCTAAAACATCCTCTCTTTCCCCTCCCAGTCACAGGTCCCTCATAGACAACTACTAACCTGAAGATTAACACCGAAGATTCCTTTGCCTATTTCTGAATCTTATGTAAATTGAATAATAAATATGTTCTCTCTTGCAGCTAACTTTTTTCACTCAAAATTATGTTTGTGAGATTCATCCATATTACAGTATATTGTTTTCATTCATTTATTCTCATTGTTGTATAATATCCCATAGTATGAGTATACCAATATTTATTCTACTCTTAATGGACATTTGGTTTGCTTCTATTAGGGCTACTAAGCTTAATATTTCTATGAGCATTCATATACACATCTTTTGATGACCATGTGGTTGCATTTCTGCGGGATATAGACAGAGAAGTGGAATTACTGGGTTATAGGTATGTGGATATTTAGCTTTAGTGAATATTGCCAAAAAGTTTTCCAAAGCAGTTATATCAATGTTTGCCTTCTGGTGAAGGTCTTAGTCAAACATTTGCTCATTGTTCTATTAGGTTGTCTATTTGTCCCACTTTGTGGCTTTCTTTTTCACTCTTTTTTTGGCGTCTGTTGATTAATAGAAGGTCTTAATTTTAGTGTAGTTCAATTTAGCAACATTTCCTTACAAATAGTGCTTTTTAAATTCTCTTCATGTCTTTCATAAGATGTCTTTGCCAATAAAGTTGTTTAATTACTCCCATATTCTTGGTCAAAATATCTAATGCTGCAAACCAAAAGGAATTTGGATATGTGTCTTATACTGAGCCACTGCAACTTGACTTGCTTCATATAATGTGACAATGATTTCTGAGCACAGTAATTAAAGAATCATTTATGAAATCATGGAATGCTCAAACTCTAGAAGTAAATTTTCCTCCTATCACTTTTGTCTTATATTTGGTATAGGAAAAAAAATAATGTATTGCTAAAATATCTTCAGTTTCATATTTTTTTCTGAAGATGAAAAATTGAAGAGCAGATCACCTCATTGCATAACCATTATCAGGAAAGCTCCTGGTCATCTTTGTGACTGAGGAACATGGTGAAGTGCCATTAACATCCACCTATAAGTTAAAACTCGTACATGCCTTGACTATTTCTACCAAGAATAACACTTTCCATGGAAATGAACAGATACACTAATTTTCCAAGTGTCCATTTCTCTGAGCTTTCTTAAATGAAAGTATTAGCCCTGAAGAAGTAATGTATTCTGCCAGAATTACTCAACGATTTGAAAGAAATTATCCTACTCAGTGTCAAGTAAATACTAGTATTTATTAAGTTAGTATAAATTACTATAAATTGATGTTAATATTAATAACATTAGATATATTACTCCATCTAAATTTTGTTTTTTTAATCTTCCTCAGTACACCAGATAAGAAAGATTTTTTTTGAAGTTTCTTTTTTTTTTTTTTTTAATTTATCACATACACAATTAAATGATAGAATTTTTTTCATAAGATCTGATATTTTTTTCCTGGAAACCATAAAAGTTGACAAACCATCCTTTAGGGAATTTAAGGAAGTTGTGTCAGTTTTAAGCTTTTTAACACTAATATTTCTTCACGGTTTAAATGTCAGTATTCTAAGCCAATTCACAGACCAGAGATTTTACTTATCTTGATTATTAAAGAATGTTATAGAAGTGTTTTTTATTGTTATTTATTTTATTTCAGGGAAATAATCTATGCCCCTCAACCTATGTTGTAAATATTATTTAAATATTTCAATTAATGTTATCTGTACTATTTCTCTCACTTAGCTTACATTTGGAAGCTGCCTAAGTCCATTTAGACACAGAACAAAAAAAAAATGTCATCATTCTTTATCACAGAACTATTCATCCTTTCATTATAATTCAATTACACAGGAGTACAAACACAGAACCTAGGAGACGCGATTGGAGTGGCACAGAGAAGGTCCTAGGCACTGAAGCTCATCTCCACAGTGCATCCGGAACCTCTCAGAAATCATGGAGAACCTGAAGAATAGGGGCGAATGCTTGGGATCTAAAGAGAATCAGACCAGCCTCTAGAACAATGAATCACTGTCTAAACAATAGGAAATCAGGGTAGAGATAAAATCCCAGGCTCATAAGTACTAGTGCTCTTCCAGACACACTAAAAATAAATTTTAAGAGCAATCTATGGGGGCAAAGTCATACCTAATACCATGAGATAAAAGAAGAGAATATACTAACTCTGGGTTACACCATTATTCCACTGGAACAAGTAACTTAATTTATTAAGAGTGTGGATATGACATCATTTCCACTTAGGTCACCAATTATTTATTTGCTATTGTATGCAAGGCTCTGCAACTGATGCACAGCTAAGCAAGATAGATCTCCTTCTATTAACTAAAAAAGGAAAGAAAGAAGAGGAAGAAAGAGGAAACTACTTTATTAATCAGAAACCACTACATTTCAGAAACTGTGCTAGGTTCTTTACACATATTCTATCACCTAATTATCATAACATTCCATTATACATACAAATAGCAAAGTTCCATGAGTTTAAGTGACACGCCCTAAATCACATGGAAATTAGAACCCAGTTCTGTCTGGCTTCAAAGAACTCTTCACTACGCCATGCCATACCTATAGGAAGTGGCTAAAGAGCCATGCCAACAAGTGCTAAAATGATACAAAGAAGCAAATAGCACAAGACTATAAATGAATGGTAAAATCAGGAAAGGTTTCCTTAAAAAAGGGCTCTTCCACAAGGCCCTCGGAAGACAGGTAAGATCAGACAAGAGAACAGAAGGAAACTGTCTTAGAAAGGGCTACAAGAGGAATACAGATGAGAACTTAAAAGAAGACTTAAGAACTGATTTTAAAAAATGCCAACCACGTCTTGGCTATTGTGAATGGAAAAGAAGATGTGGTGTATATATACATTGGAATACTACTCAGCCATAAAAAAGACAAAATCATGCCATCTACAACAACATGGATGGACCTTGAGGGTATTATCCTAAGCAAATAAGCCAGACAGAGAAAGACAAATACCACATGATTTCACTCATGTGGAAGATAAACAAACACATAGATAAAGAGAACAGATTAGTGGTTACCAGAGGGGAAGGGGGTGGGGGAAGGTCAAAAGGGATAGAGGGACACATATGTCTGGTGACGGATAAAAACTAGACTATTGGTGGTGAACACGAGACAGTTTGCACAGACACCAAAATATAACAATGTACACCTGAAATTTACACAATGTTATAAGCCAACATGACCTCAATAAAAAAAAAGAAAAAAAATCCCAACCCAACAAAAGATCAATTCAGTGAAACTTGTAACGACAGCTGGCTCCCTCCCCTCTGTTCTCCCTCGTCCTCTGCTTCCACACCTTGAAAACAGGAATCTGACAACTCATTCCATGTTTAAATCCTGCCCTGAGTGCACTGGCTCTAGGGTCAAGTGCAAACACCCTAAACAGCTCACTAGCCTGCAGCATCTAGACCACTTCTTTTCTTTTTTTTTTTTTTAATTTTTTTAATTAATTATTTATTTATTTATTTTTCCCCCAAAGCCCCAGTAGATAGTTGTATGTCATAGCTGCACATCCTTCTAGTTGCTGTATGTGGGACGCGGCCTCAGCATGGCTGGAGAAGCAGTGCGTCGGTGTGCGCCCGGGATCCGAACCCAGGCCACCAGCAGTGGAGCGCACGCACTTAACCACAAAGCCATGGGGCCGGCCCAAGACCACTTCTTTTCATCTTTCTGGATTGCAGCCATAGGATCCTCTTTTATTTCCTTAAAACCACCATGCTCTTTTCGGCCTCAGGTTCTATGGAACGCTGTCCCAGAAACGCTCTTTTCCCTCCTTTCTGTTCACTTCTGCAAAACCTATTTTTCTCAGATTCTAAACTTTTTGAAAGCAGAGATCACATATTTGCCTTATCTGCTGCATTTACCACATCTAGCTGACTCTGATTTTAATTTTTTCATCCAAAATATGTAATTATGAATGATGAAAGACCCTTTGGAAAGCACCATTTATGGGGCTTGAATCCCCCAGCACAACTGTGTAACAATTTTTCCTTGTCTCAGGAAGAGATGGAATTAAAGGACTGTTAACTTTTGTTCTCAAGTAACGCTTAGCAAGATTTCTAGATTTCTGGACCCGTTCTAAAAGGTAGGGTGAGAATCCATAAAAGGGAAAAGGTTTGTAATATACATAAGGCCTTTGCTTCAAGCCCCTTTGTTGAGGAATTATGATTGTTTGAATAGAGAGAAACCAGAACCAGACAAGGTAAGAACATGGTGCTAAAGGTCACCAAGATAAACATCAATTTCTGCCAAGAAGGTAGGAAAAAAAAAAAAAGTCTCAGAACACTCCCCAGAAATAGTTGCTCAGTTGGACTCACAAAGGTTTGATGATGTAAGGGGCAACCCCGCTGTCTTCTCTACCATTGCCAGGTAGGGAAACCAGCACTGGGAGTCAGGCTGGTCCTACAATTAAAACACACATCTCATTAAGCAGGGAATAGACATGAAGCTGGCAATAATGATTACATTGGCACCATTTAAAACTGGAAATAAAAAGATCGTAAACCCTTTGGCCATGTCTGCCCTTAAAGGTTATGTAAGTTTTTGACAAACTGCAATAGAAAAGAATCAAAGTAGCTTTATCCAAAGAGGAGAGACAGCCCTAACTTGAGTAAGCCGAGGATTACTATGTGCTTAGCCTATAGTAACCCTTTCATAAATATTTGTCAAATTAATAAATAGATGAATCAACAGAAATTATGTCAGCCTAATCGGTATTTAAAAAGTGGCTTACACATAGTAATTTGTTAAATCTATAAATATATTGAATCATTCAGGAATAAACCCTATATAAATACATTGCTGTCGTGAAAGTATTGGACAATTTCAGTGTGCTTTCAATCATCGTGTTAAATCTTTTCAGCCAGACAAATTCTTAATTCATGGATGATCCATACCACTGATCAGTATTATGGTTTCAATTTATTTTTATTTTACTGTCCAAGAAGGATTGGGCTTTGCTTGGATAATTTGTTTTCTGAGCTATGTCTTTTGTTTTTGTCAGAGATGGGAGAGGTGTGAAGGAAACATGATCAATTACAGAAAGCTCGGGATATTCTGGAAACAAGTGAGGGAGAGAGGTTTCGTTTAACACTGCTTCTTTGACCTCACATCTACATAGGAGAAGAAAGAGAGATGATATGAAATTATGATGATTTATTTTATAGGAAGAGGTTGTTTATTTACTTATTTATTTTTGCTGGTTTTGAGAAGCCTCAAATCTCACTAAAAAAAATTTCAGGAAGAATAACTAAGATGATTTGTTACCTCATGACATAAACAGAGAGATACTATTATGTTTAATGGTATTGGGTTACATCCATGGGAGATCAGAGACTCTTCCTTTATTAAAATTAGAAGTAATAAAAACAATGACATTCATTGAGTGCTCATTATGTGCCAGCACTGTTCTAAAGGCTTTATTTAGATTAATTCATTTAATCACTGTAGGGCTGAGAGGTAGGTACTTGTGTTATCAATCTCTTTGTATAGAGAAAGAACCAAAGACACAGGAAATTTAAATAAGTTGCTTGAGACTACCCAAGGTAGTGGCAGAGTTAAGACCTGATCCTAGATCTCTCCTGGTATAAATGTTAATAACTCCATTGTACATCAGAAAAATTCCTCTTTCAGAAATAAATATGGATCTGAAGTTTATTAATCACCTCTAACATTTTCTTCACCAGCCTATTTAGAAAATAAACTCGGACTACCTTTTAAATAAAAAACAATGGAGAATGTGCTTTCTAGAACATGAGGAAGGAGATGTGAGCAGGACAATAACCGATCCCTTTTCTAAGTTCTAAGAACTATTTCTAAACTGAGAAAGAGTCCATTCGATATTTTAGCAAGTCATCTGAGATCAGGACATTAAGTTACCAGGTAGAACCATACAAAATTGTTGTTATAGGTCAAAACTGGTCAACTATTGATAACCTCATACGGTTCAACCTATTAACTTTCAGTTTCTCCCTACGGCACTTCAACCCAGAGTGGTTACAGTAAACAATGCAAATAAAAATTCTATTTATAAAGCCAGAATTGTTTAGGGCCCACAAAGGGGGAAAAAATAGAAGACATAGCCACATATTCAAGGAACTTAGAATAAAGTCATACACGAAACCTTCAGGGTCAAAGTAACACACAAAGATTACATCATCGTGGAGTTTAGATAGAGAAAGCCACAGAAATTTGGGTATGTGCCTGGATGTGAGCTTTGAGAAAAGGGATTGGCAGAAAAGGACTGTGAAGCCGTTCGAGGGAGAAGGAACAGCCTGATAAAGAGCAGACAACTGGAGACCATCATGAAGTGCGAAGTATGTGGAGTCCAGAAAGGAGAAAAGATTACCTGGCTCTCTGGTTCGCGGGATCCACAAGGAGGTTAGGCTAGACAGGTGAGAGAGAAGAGCTGAAAGTGGGAGGAGAAACCTGGCCTTGATTTCCATGAGGATCTTGTGAGTAAAACCACGTGTTCTAAGAGGATTAAACTGGTAACAGGCACAGTGTTAGAGATGGGGCAGAACATTTGTTGAGAAGTCTAACTAAATGGCCAGGGCCAAGTGCGAGGGCCAGGGTCAGGGTGGTAAAAATGAGAACAATATTTTGAATTCAACATGTTGAATCAGAGACACAGTTTGAAGGAAAAAGTAATAGGATTTGATTTCTGATTTGACTTATTTATGAAGTAGAAAAATAACACTAATGGGCCGGCCCGGTGGCTTAGCGGTTAAGTGCGCATGCTCCGCTGCTGGCGGCCCGGGGTTCGGATCCCTGGCGCCCACCAACGCACCGCTTCTTCGGCCATGCTGAGGCCGCGTCCCACATACAGCAACTAGAAGGATGTGCAACTATGACGTACAACTATCTACTGGGGCTTTGTGGGAAAAAATAAATAAATAAAATTAAAAATAAAGAAAAATAACACTAAGATATTGAGCTTAAGTGGTTAAGAAAAATGGGATTTTATTGTTTTAAAGATAAGTAAAATGAGAAAAGGTAAAAAGTTGGGGAGATGATTTATTCTAATAAATATATAAAGTAATAATAGCTTATTATTGACTGCTGACTGTCTCAAGCATTGAGTACTAAGGGACGTAGGAAGATTTTTGCATAATATATACATACACACACACGCATATACACACACAGGTGTGTGTATTGTACTCATTCAGTAAAACAATATTGCAAGACAAGTATTTGAAATAAAATTGAAACAATATTTCAATTTTATAAGTAGGGAAATGGAGACTCAGAAAGGTAAAATAATTTCCCAAAGTTGCACAGCCCTAAATATTTATGACTTCTAAGAACAAAGCCTCAGCTCTTTCATCTATTTCATCCAAGTAGAATTTGAAGCGACAGTTGAAGCTTCAAGTGATTGTGTCTTAAATACAGCATAGAATAGAAGACAAGAGCTAGAGGGAGAAGTGAAGGCTGGATCATCAGATGTGGAAGTCAGCAGGACTAGCTGAGCTTGGGAAGTAGGTGATCACTTCAGGCTTTAGGAATATGGGTGGAAGAAAAAGAAACAAAACTAAAATCCAGGAAGTAGAAAGTACAGAGGAGAGGTCACGAAAGGTAAGAGAAACAGAGATTAGAGTGCTGGAGAAGAGAGTGTTACGTGTCTCAGTTATTTAGTCAACAAGTATACGTTGACAATTTATAAACCTCTAATAAATGGTGGCTTCTGCGATGGTAACAGTGAACAAATCTAGACATGGCCTCTGCCTTCATGGAACCAGGAGGGGGAACATTATTATGTTCATCTAATAATCACACCAACAGTTGTAAATGTTTAAAAAGATACTAGCTACCATGACAGTTTATAGTAAGGGCCTCAGCTGGGATGAGGTGGAAGGGTTCACAGAAGGCTTCCTTGAGAAAGGCACGAATGAGCTGCCATCTTAAAGGCCCAATGGAAGTTAAACAGATGGGAAGTGTTCTAGGCAGAGGAGACTGCTGGAGCAGAAAGGGAACATATTCAAAAGGTGAGTGTCAAGAAGAAAGAGAGATTGGGAGGATAAGCAATGGAGGGCTAGAGCTCAGTTGGGTGTCAGATCTCAGGAGCAACTTTTTCTGGGTCAAATACTTCTGGAGCATGGGCTAGCCAGTTCTGGGCTTTTCAGAATCTTAGCTGTTCCAGGTTTATGGCCATGGAGACAGTTTCTATCTGTACCTCACTCCAAAAGGATTTCTGCACTGATATCTCATTGACCGCCCCCACAGTTTCATTTGATGATAAACAAAACCTATCATCAGAAACTTCTATTATTTTTAAAACTTAAAAATTGCTAATATGATTTTTGCTAATTAGACTGCCACTTTAGGATTAAATTACGATGCCAGTAGAGAATCTTGGCCTACCATGGCTGACATAATGTACCTCAAAGGGGTATGAAAATGAAGAAAACGAGGGGTGAATTTCAGAAAACACTGCAAGAAATCTATTTCCCAACAATCCTTGACTCTTGCACTCCAATTCTTGTTCTCTTATCTGTAGTTCTAAAATGGAGTAGAACAGCAGCAAAATGTAAGTCTTTGTCCCATGAAGACGTAAAACCCCATAGCCCTCTCCACCTCTGTGGTCATAAAATAAGGAGAAGAGCAAGATGATGATATTGCTCAGAAGAGTACTGCACCCCTACGTCAGTGTGCTGAGCAATTTCCCCACTGTTACTTGTATTGTCATAAACACCACATTTTAAGGAAGTCACATTTGCAATAAGCAAATGGATTTGGAGGAGTAGATATCCACATGGTTGATACATTCTGCATCCTTTGTTAAGAAGTGTTTTGGTCTCTTAGCAACATTGTAGGGAAATCCATCAGGGGTATGAAATTAGACAGCCATGTAGGCGGCATACCTGTAGAGTGTTCAGTTTTATGAAAAGCTTTCACTAAAAATTATATATATTATGCAAAATGCTACAGTAATGTAAGGTTAAGGTAGAAATTGTTCAACTCCCCCACAAGCAAGCAATTCAGGGTTCCAACAGTACCCGGTAGCCAAGGGTCTATAGTGTACAGAAAAAAAATGAAAGACTTTGTGTGGGATGCCAGATAGGTTAACCATTCATGATTAGGGAGAATTTCCTCCTCAAAAAGAGATTTCAGGACATTCTGATCCAAGCTCTTCTTCTGTAAAAACTTTCTCCCAACTTTGGAGGCTGAGGGAAATAAAAGATTTTCTCTTGTAAATAAACAAACAAGTGAATAAGTAAGTTGGAACCACAAAATTCAAGGAACAAGGCTCCAGAGCCTCACACTTTGTAGACAGCAGCAGCAGCCTCAAGTCAAACCCCAGCCTGTGCAGCCCATTCCCAGTTGCCTTCTCTCTCACAGAGTGTTTGAGAACCAGCTGCATGCAGATTCCAGCTGCATGCAACCCCACAAGTCAGAGTCCTGGAGAAGTGGGTCCCGGGATCTGCATGTGGCCAGTCTGCCCAGGTTAATCTCGAGATGTACTGCCGCATTTTATAGAAAGTACCCTTAATAGTGTCAGCCCATTCCTTCACTCAAGGCCGTTATTTTCCACTGGAAGATGAGAAAATTTGCTCTTACAAAGGACCTATAATGTTTTCCTTCTGCCCAATTTGATACAAAACAAAAATTCTTTTCAACAACAAAAGTTTCCTCTTCTCAGTTAATTTATTTACGTGTGTAGTTTTACTTATCTTCCTTTCCTATGTTCTTCCAACTAATTTCATCAAACATTTATTGAGTGTCTACTGTGTATCCACAACAAAATTAGAAACTGGAAATCTTATAGAGCTGAATATACATATATATATTCTTGGCTTCTCTGTTTTAGTTACTGTTCAGGGTGCTGGAGATATGGTAAGTAAGCTAGACTGCTTCTGTCTATGTGGAACTTGCAGTCTACTGGAAAAGACAAACAAGCAATACACATTAAAGATAGATGCTATCAAATATCACTTGTTTAAAATTTTGAATACGTTTTAGGTTCTGAAAGACTTTAGATTCTGGATTTTAATTATACTCTCTAAATAAAAATTAATTGCTTGGTATTATCCATATTTATTTTCAAAAGCCTCCAGAGACATACAACAGAAGGGTTAAAGATCCAACAAAGAGTGATTGCATTGTTTTGACAATATTGGAAAAATATGAAACACCTTGGGACAGAGGAGGTGATCTATCTCTTCTCCTCCACCTCAGAGTTTCTCCGTAGCCCACACCTTATGTTTTCCCTGAATCAAGGATGAGGAATGGAGGTGGCAAAAAATGACCTTGTCAGGGTATTACAGATCTATTTCTTTTATATGTACTTAAATTAGGACTGGCTTCCTCATAAAAGTACCTGCTACACTAACCAAAGAACCTAAAATTTGATTAGATTTTGAGAAACATGATCCTATCTCCTTGCATCTTCTATGGGGAGAGGAGAAAAGAGAATCTGGTGAAGGAAGCTATTTAAGAAGCCTGGTGCAAACTCAGATACAGTCTAGAATTCCTTTGCTTACTACTCAAACTTCTTTCTCCATCCTTCTCATTACTTCTGTGATTTGACACTTTCTAAAAAATTCTGTTTCTGCTTCAGTTAATCTGAGTCAGTTTCTTGTTTTATGCACTCAAGAACTTGGACCAGTATGAGTAGAAAGCTGGGCCATGAATCATGGAGGAGAAAGGCTATGTTAGGTATAATAGAAACAAGCCTCAGCCCTAGAAGAAAAGATCGGCAGGGGTGAGATTCCTAGCTTGGATGCAGGTACTGTGGGTGAGCCAGGATCGCTCTGCGGAGAGAAAGTTAGATAGGAAAGCTACAGCTGACACTTTAATAGATACTTAGACAGGTGAAATTCATCCAGCAGGCAACACTACAACCACTAGAAGCTACTTCCTCTAGGTCTAGGAGGACTGCTAATACATTCATTCATCCATTCATTCCTTTATTCACCGTCACTACTGAAGACCTGATATAGCCAGCAATTTGCTGGGTATATGGATGGAGTGGCGGTAAACAAGATAGAGATGGTACCTGCCCTCCTGAAAATTACAGATGAGCAAGACAGTTATTAAAGAAAGAATTAAAAATAAGTCGTTCCTCATTATTCAGATTCTATATTCATGAATTCACCAGCTCGCTACAATTTATTCATAACCCCTAAATCAATACCCACTGTGCTTTTGCGGTCATAGGTGGATATGCTCAGAGCTGTGATAAATTAGCGTCACCACATGCACAAGTTCAACTGAGGCTGAACTAAGAGACAGTCTGCCTTCTTACGTGAGCTTTCTCTCAGACAGAGATGACCAGATGATGGACACGATAGTGGGCAGTGGGGTGCAAGGAGCTCTGGCTCCAGTGCCAGTAGACCGATTTGAATCCCAACCTGGCACGCGTTAATGGAGTGTCCTCAGACAAGTCACTTAACACTTCTGAGGCTCATTTTCTCTCTTGTAAAATAAAGAAAATAGAATCTCCCAGGAGTTATTTTGAGGATTTCAGACTGTAAACTGTGTGAGATGTATAGATATAGAAATAGATATAAATGTATCTACATGTAGATATATAAAGATACATTTCCCCAGGAGCAGTGTTTCAGTATTTGATAATTCAGTGTTTGGGGCATAACTACAACGAATAATGAGAATTGACTGTAATCAATTTTACTAAAATGACAAATACAGGGTGCTATGGTGGGAGTACATAGTAAAACAATTTTATCAGGGAATCAAGGAAAGTCACAATGAAGAAGTCACGTTAAGATGACATCTGAAGCATGAGCAAAATTACAGCAGCAAAGTTGTGGAAAAGAAATGCTTGAAACAGAAGTGGAGAGAGCATGCGACGGTGTGGCTCGACCACAGCGCAGTGTGAAGAGATGAGAGAGGGGGATAAAGGAGACTGCAAGGAACAGGAGGCTAGTTCAGCCACGTTATGTGGGCCGCTTTAAGAAATCTGGGATTTATCCTAAGGACAATGGAGAGCTATTGATGAACTTTATGGGGAGCCATGACTTGGCCAGGTTTTCATGGCTCTTATTATCCATTTGCCAACATCAATTGAACCATATAAGATAGGCAGGAATCAGGAGAATTGAGGCTCCGTGTGAATTTAATGCCAAAATTGGTACCAAAAGCACATCTCAGATAGATCTGTGTAGTTTCTTACTCATGTTGTGAGTTCCTTCCCTGAAGGAAATGAAAGGAATTACTGACAAAATGACGCTAGAATCAAGTCGTAAGTTCTTTCTAATTGAACAGATTATTTTAAAAATAAAAGAACAAATAAATTATTAAGAAATTATTATTTCAAGTGTTTTTCAGGGTTATTTTTGAGCTAGAGAGAGAAGTTGTCTTTCTCAAGTTCAGCATGTAACAAGATTCTGTTAAAAAAACAAACTTCCAAGAGTTTCTCCTAAACCATTCATCTTTGCCTTATATTAAGAACTGTTCTTGCTTCTTCCCCACAATTTGGAAGCCTAGTAAACATTTTCTCTAATTTACATAAATTTTATTAAGTATAATATATCCAATAAAATTCACCAATTTTAAGTGGACAATTTGATGAAATCCATAGCAATCAAGATTGAAAACATTGTCATCATCCCAAAAAAGTCCCCCTGTGGACCTTTCTGGTCCATTCTCTCTCCCTCAGGCCCAAGCTACCACTGATCTTTCCACCCCATTGGCTTGCTTTGTTTAGAATTTCACGTAATTGGAATCATGCAGTGTGTGACCTGTTATGCTTGTCTCATTTTGGTTCTCATAGGTCATTGAGGGTTTTTGCGTTAATTTTCAGTCTTTTTTCTTGGTGTGCTTTTTTGGATAGTCTTCACTCGTATGTCTTCAAGTTCTCTGATCTCTTCAATTTCAAATATTCTTTTTAATACTACTTAGTGTATTTTTCATTTCAGATTCTATATTTTTAATCTTTAAAAATTCTTTTGCATTTTTTATTTTTTAATTCTGTATGTATTGTTTCATGTTTTCTTTTACTTCCTTTAACGTATTTATATGCCTATACCAGTTCTTTGAAGACCTTTATGTGCCAATTCTGTCATTTCTGTTTCTATTCTAGTGATATTTTTTTCTTCTGATTACAGCTCATATTCTTCTGCTTCTTTGCATCGCTGGTAGTTTTTCCTCAGGTTCCAGACACTGTAAATTTTACATTGTTGAGCACTGGATTTCGTCAGGGACTTTCCCCCTTTAAAGAGTATTGGATTTTGCTCTGGTAGGTGTTAAATTGTCTGAGGATCAGTTAGAGCATTTTGAGACTTACTTTATAAGCTTTGCTCCAGTGAGCCCAGAACTCCTTGCTTCTGGGGATCGTTTAGCCTCATTACTAAAGGATGACCTTTTTGAGGGCTGTATCTAATGGCGTGCATATTATGAGGTCTCTCTACTCTTGCTGGTGGGAACACAAACTACCTCCAGTGTAAACTCAGAAGATTATTCTATGTACTGCTTTCTGGTGTGTTTTCCTTCAGACATGGGAGAGTTTTATCCTACACACAGACAGATAGGTGTAAATGTCCAGTGGGACCCCTGTGCAGATGCTGTGGTCTCTCTCTATAAGCAGCTAGCTCCATTTTGATACTCTGCCCCACAAATTCTATCCACCTTGGTTTCCCCGAACTCTGACCTCTGTCTGTTCAATTCAGTGAGACCACTAGTCTCTATGTCAAATCCCCCTCCTTGCTCCTGGGCCTGGACATGCCTTCAGGAAGTAAGCTGGTGCAACCACAGGACTCACCCAGTTTGTTTCTTCTGTCTTCTGGATAGTGATCTGGACTGCCTGTTATCCAATGTCTGAAAACTCAGGTTTCACAAATTTTGTTCATTATTCTAGTTGTCTAAAGCAAGAAGGCAATTCTCGTGGCAATTAATCCTTCTCAAGTAGGAGAAAAAAGGAGAAATATGCAATTATACTGTCTTTTGTATTTACCTGCATAATGACCTTTATTGGTTCTCTTTGATTTTTCATATAGATTTGAATTACCATCTGGTGTTACTAGTTTTCTTTTATATTTCTAAAGGCAGGTGTGCTAGCAGCAAATCTCTCAGTTTTTGTTTATCTGAGAATGTCTATTTTGCCTTCATTTTTGGAAGAGAGTTTTGCTAAGTAGAAGATGCCTGGTTGGCAGTTTTACCCTCAGCACTTTGGTGGTGTCCTCAACTGTTGTCTGGCCTGCTTTGTTCCTGGTGAGAAGTCACCATTCATCTTATGGGATTTCCTTGTGCATGGTGAGTCATTTTTCTCTTACTGTTTTTGAGATTTTCTCTTTATTTTTGGCTTTCAACATTTTAACTATGATGTATCAGATTGTGGATCCCTTTGAGTTTATTCTATTTGGAAATTGTTGAGCTTCTTGGATGTATAGATTAATGTTTATCAAAAAATTTGGTAAGTTTTCATCATTGTTTTTTCAAATTTTTTTTGTCCCTTTCTTTCCTCTCCTTCTGGTACTCCAACTACACATATGTTGGTCCACTTAATGGTTCCCCACTTGTCTCTGAATTTGTGTTCATCTTCTTTCATCCTCTTTCTGTTTTTCAGATTGTGTAATCTCTATTGATCTGTCTTCAAGATCACTGACTCTTTCTTCTGTCAGTTCAAATCTACTGTTGAAGCTCTCTACTAGTTATTCTACTTTTCAACTCCATAAATTCCATTTGGTTCTTTTTTATAACTTCTATCTCTTTATTGATATTTTCTATTTGATGACACATCATCATCATATCTTCATTTAATTCGGGAAGCATGGTTTCTTTTGGTTCTTTGAACATAATTATCATAGCTTCTTTAAAGTCCTTGTCTGCTAAGATGACCATCCAGGCCCCTTAAAAAGCATTTTCTATTGCTTTACTTTTTTTTCTTGTATGGGGTTGTTTGCATGTCTCATAATATTTTTGTTGAAAACTGTACATTTTAGAAACTGTATAGTAGTAAGTATAGGTACTGATTCCTCCCAACCTGGGCTCTACTACTGTCTGTTTGGTTTGTTTATTTGTTTAGTGACTTTGCTCAACTAATTCTGAGAAGTCCATTTTGCCTGCAGTAGGCAATTTCTGATGTCATTGCTCAGATTTTTTTCCCCTTATTTTAATCTTTTATTCTGGCTACCTACGGATCACCGTAGGGTGATCCTGGGTTGGCTTAAGCCACTTATTGATCAAAAGTTGTGCTTATGCCTTCTTAATCAGTATATTTTTACCCTTTCCCATATGTGTGGCTCAGAGGCTGCTGTCATAGTTCAGGGAGTTTATGGGGTTTGCCCTATGTTTAGCCAAGGACTAGAAGACTGGAGGTTCTCTCTCCAATCCTTTCTGAGAGGGTGCAGCTTCGGGCATGCACACAGTCTTCCAGACTACCAGGGATGAAAGCAATTTTATTTTTAAATCTGGTTTCCTAGGAGTTGCTCCTGCATGAGAGTAGCTGATTGTTCAGTTAGCGTTTAGTCAGAGGTTCTATTTAAGCCCCTTGTTCAGCAGGCCTTCTGCCCTGTGTTGATGGGTCTGTGTGCAGCTTTGGGAATGCTTTCAAGTCTGCCCAACATCCTGCTCTGACTGCTCCTGAGTGGGTGGCGCCTAGCGCATGGGCGTGGCCTTCCCAAGCCCCAGATGGGACTATGATCACAGGAGGACTCTTTTTAGCGGCCTCTTTCCCTGGTTCTTCTATTAAATTTCTGGCTGTTGTGCCATTTTGCTTGTATCATGGAGTTACCAGCTTCCTCTTGATTGCTCTGCCAAGATCTCCATTGTTTTCAACAAAGTCCTTAGGCAAGGAGTTCTCCATTCTCTGTTACTAATATAGGCAGTCTCCTCCAGCAGAGCTGAAGAGTTGTTTCCCTTATGGCCTGCCTTTCTCACTGGGAAAAGCACCTACGCACCGATGCACCAAACCTGAGGGCAGGGGCCCACTTTTCTCACAGTAACACCCTTACTCTATGACTAGGCGCTGGGGAAATGGTAGCCCCTTCTCAGCTTGTCCTTCCTGTAGTGGAACCTCTACTCTATGAGTAAGATGGGGCAGCGGTGATCTGAGCGCCAGTGTTCATGGGCTGCCAACACTGAGGTAGGTCATTCACTCTAAGAGTGGGAGCTAGGTGGGAGAAGGAAGACCCAGTCCTTTCAGCTGTGCTTACCCGGAGTAATGCTTCTGTAACTTGGGGCTAAGGGGGAGGGAGATGAGACATCTTGGCAGTCTGCTCTTTCTCAGATGAAACTGTAGTCTAAGACCAGGAGCTGGGGGAGAGGGGGCTCCTGTCTTCTTTGCTGCTCATGCCCAATGTAGAACATCCATAACACGAGGCTTTGGGGATAAGACGGTGGGTAAGGGAGCAGGTCATGACTCAAATGCCATAGACTCACTGTTCTTACCAAGATTGAATAGATTTTCTTGAATGAAGTGTTCTCCATTCGCTGTATGTCCTTAGGACAATTTATAGACTTTAATTTTTTTTTTTTGGTGAGGAAGATTGGCCCTGAGCTAATGTCTGTTGTCAATCTTTCCTCTTTTTGCTGAGGAAGATTGGCCCTGGGCTAATATCCGTGGCTATCTTCCTCTACTTTATATGTGGGACACCGCCACAGCATGGTTTGATGAGCAGTGTGTAGGTCTGCACCAGGGATCCAAACCCACAAACCCCAGGCCACCAAAGTAGAGCACACGAACTTAACCACTACACCACCGAGCCAGCCCCTGAATAAGTTTTTAAAATAATTTTGAACAATTATTTTGCTGGAGAAAGTTTGGCCAAGCTCCTTACTGTGCTGTTCCAGAAACCCTGTTTACATACACTGATTTCTCTTCAGAATTGGATCACTTCTCACCTGAAAATTCTAAGCTTTTCTCATTTAATTTTCTTGTCTTCCAGGGCCTCAATCTTGCTAATTCTTCGGTTGGAAGACAAAACAAGACTAAACAAAATTAATAATATTCTTTTTTCCTTGCAATTCCTTCATGTCACTGCTGCTGCAGAAGCTTAAAATAACTTTTCCTCCCTTATCTTCCCTCCATCTCCTCATTCATATCCTCTTTACTTCCATCATTCCCACAATTCTCTCTAATTTTAGATGTAGCTGTTTCCCCTTTCCCATCAAAAATGCACCAGGTCTGTCCACCATCAGTCATTATTTTTAGGTGAAAACTAATTTCTCACTCTGCAATAAACAAATATTCTAGGATGTTTATGCCATCTGTGAGGTAAAGATTTTGTGAGGTAAACGATGCAGCATGATGGAGAAGTTCAGAAAATAAGCTCTGAAATCAGGTTGCCTAAATTTGAATCCTAATTCTTTCTATCACTTATTAGCCATATGACTTTAGACAAGTTACTTAACCTCTGTATGTTTCTTTTTTCTCATTTGTAAAATATGTATAATAATTGTACTTACTTCAAAGTGTTGAAAAGATTAAAGGAGTTAATTTATGTAAAGTCTTTAGAAGAGTACCTGGCATATAGTAAGTAGACAAAATATATAAAGTAGCTTTTATTTTTAAGGAAAGGCTAAAACAGAGTTGTAGAAGGTTGAAACTAGAATTGGTTTCAGCATTCAGCTATTTCCACACTCTACATTTAAGAGATGGGACATCTACAAAGAAATAAATGATCTTATTACTCAAGACTTCAGATCAAATACCTATATAGACATAATCTCATTTCTTGTTTACAATGACCCTGTGAAGTAGGTTGATTGGGTAACATCATAATGAGCATTTGTGAAACTGAGGCCCATAGAAGTCAATGACTTGCCTAAGCTCAGGCTGTTGAGTAGTGACAGGAGCAGAACTAGAGCCGGACCTCCTGACTGAGGAAGTATGCTTATCACTTAACATGCTACTCCATTAGTTTTGAATATTAAAACATAACAAACTGCATTTGAATAGTCCTTTAGAATTTACTAAGTGTTTTCACGTAATGTATCCCGTCTGATCTAACAAGCAGGGCTACCTGAACAGAGGCATGTCACTGTCCTCTGAGAGATTAGAAGTCAAGAGCCCATGGCTAGTCCGCCGTAAAGCGGGCTCCAGGTCTTCTAACCCCGAGGCCCGTGCACTGACCTCCGCCGCAGGCTGCCTTAGGAAGCTGTCTCAGGACAGTCATGTTAGCCCTACCACACAGGGCCTTCTGATTCAGCACTTATAGCTCCATTCAATCTGCTGTCTTCATAAAATAAATAGTGCTCAGGATTGTACAAGTTCACCATTTTTTCCACAACTAAGATTTTAAAATTTCAGGGGTCAATTTCATGTAACACTTCCATTCTTTTTTTTCAGTTGTTCTTGAATTACCTAGGTGGTTAGTTCAAAGCCTGAAGCTTTGCACATCTTCCATCCAACTGTCCACTGGGTTCACATGGCATTTTTTTTGTTTGTGTTTTGTTTTGGGGTTTTTTTTTTTGTGAGGAAGATTAGCCCTGAGCTAATATCCGTGCCAATCCTCCTCGTTTTGCTGAGGAAGACTGGCCCTGGGCTAACATCCGTGCCCATCTTCCTCTACTTTATATGGGACGCTGCCACAGGACGGCTTGACAAGTGGTGTATTGGTGACCACCTGATATCCGAACCTGGGAACCCCGGGCCCCCTGAGCACGCACACTTAACTGCTGCACCACAGGGCCAGCTCCCACATGGTATTTTTTAATAGCAAGATCCTTCTTGTAGGACTTGTTTTCTTTCAGTAAAGAACATGTTACACCTGTGCATGTTCACAAATGAATGTGAGCACTGGGCCACTCACCACTTTACCAACCTATGCCAAATTCCCCAGATGTCAGAAAACATAGCAAGTTTTTAATAAAAGAAATAGCTGCATCCCTTTGAAATATCACATCATATTGTGTAAGTTTTCAGAAAATTTTCCTTAAAAAAGCTATAAATGTAGAAAAATACCATGTAATATTCTCTCACGGATTAAAAATATTAATGTTGGGACAGGCCCAGTGGTGTAGCGGTTAAGTTTGCCTGTTCCACTTCAGCAGCCCAGGGTTTGCTGATTCAGATCCTGGGCACTGACCTACTCACCGCTCATCAAGCCATGCTGAGGTGGCATCCCACATAGAAGAGCTACAACTATGATACACAACTATGTACTGGGGCTTTGGGGAGAAAAAAGAAAAAGAGGAATATTGGCAACAGATGTTAGGTCAGAGTCAAATTTCCTCAAAAAAAAATATTAATGTCAATATTTTCCAAAAGAAACACTCTTCCATCTTAATTAGGGTATTTAATGCCTGTTGTTCAGTGAAAACTGATTTTTCTCACACTAGGTCTTAATGTGTTTGAATGTATTTTACAAAAGCAAAAACACCTGACTCTCGATATCTACTTATATGATATTTAAAGTTTTTTCTTGTCTACTAAAAATACGAAAATAGCTTTTATTCTGTTTGATTATAAAAAGATTACAAATTCCTTCTAAAATACTTTTTAAATGCAGAAAATAAAAATCACCTGAAATATCACACTGAAAGATAACCAAAATTAACATTTTAAAAATAGGGTTTCCAGATATATCAGAGATACACAAATAATTTTTGATGTTCTTTTGTAACTTCTTTTTAACTCACCAGTAGCTGTGCTAACATTTCCATATCAATAAATATAGATAATAGGATCTTTTTTCTTTGAGTTTTAAAATTTTAGGGTGTTTTTGGTTTATTTTTTACCACAAATGAAGAGTTTTAATAATGAAACTCCATTCAAGGCACTCTATCATCATTGGTCAATACAAGGTCCATTCTTGGTTTATTTTATTTTTACCTTTATTCTCAATCCCTGCTCCCTTCCACTACCCTTACACATACACTGCATGTAAAAAATTTGATATATGTCTTTGGATATGTGTATATCCTTGTAAAACACAATGTCGGTTTGTGGGTACATATACACACCAATTTTTAGGTATCTATCTGTCATTTAGCTATGTAATAGGTGAACACACGTTAATCTATTGTATCGGCAAATAATACACAAGAACAAAATACACTAACACAGTTGAATGCAGCAAACAACACAGGAATACATTATTGTTCATGACCCCCAACCACACATGTTTTTCCTTTCTGCCTGTTTTGATCACAGGCACTGTCTTGAAAGTGCTTTTTGTATGATTCTGTCTCATCACTGCACAAAAGAAGCAAATACAAGACAAGAGTCAGAGGAATCTTTTTCTGGCACCTCTACATTTTGTTCAAAAACGAATTGTTTCTCCATCTGCAACTTGTGAAGATGTCTCTCTGTCCTCCTCTCTTTAACTTGCATTCTCTTCTTTACACTTCTTTCCTGGTACCAGGCAATAGTCTTCTTATTTCAAGGATAAGGATCTATATTTTATAATAGTACTTAAAAAAATTTATTAATTACAAATTGAACATCTTTTTTTGGGGGGGGTGAGGAAGATTGGCCCTGAGCCAACCTCTGTGCCAATCTTCCTCTATTTTGAATGTGAGACGTCACCACAGCATGCCTTGATGAGTGGTGTAGGTCCATGCCTAACCCAGTGAACTCTGGGCCACTGAAGCAGAGTGTACGAACTTAACCACTACATCACTGGGCTGGTCCCTAGCAAGTCTTTTTTAAATGGTACCAGTATTTTTATTAAGATTATTATTATCTATATTAGAGTTATTTTATAAAATTGTGAAGCTTTGGAGTGGACTATCCTATTTCTCCCATGAGCCCTGTTGTGTTAGTGCATGGATTTGCAGAAGTGTTTATTTCAGGAGCACACATATTGTATTCCCCTAGGGATGGGCCCCTATGTTGCCTCCAATCTATATTCCCTCACATGTCCCTTGAGAATCTGTGGTAGTCATAGGAGCGAAATTGTTGGGTAATAGGTTATATAATATTTAATTTAACTAGACACTGACAGATTTCTCTTCAGAATGGCTGTTCCACTTCATATTTCCACTACTGTTTTCCCCATATCAAGGATTTTAATAGCTAAATAATGTTCCATTTTATGGAAGGAGGTACCTTAATTCATTTCACTGCATTCATCTGCTTTTGGATCTTTGTGTTATTTCTACTTTTTGATATATTATACTAAAATTCATAGATATACATCCTCTGTATAAATCTTTGTCCAACATTTTGACTATATTTTTAAAAGATAATTTCCTAAAAATTTAGAACTAGTGGATGGATGAGAAAATAACAATCACATAATGCTTTGATGCATATTGCCAAATTGCTTTCCAGAAAGCTTGTACCAGTTACAGTTCCCATCAGAAATCCCTCATGTGTTTGTTCACAGAATACTTATTAAGTGTTGAGTATTTTCTAGGTACTGTTTGGGCCTCTGGAGATTAGACAAAGAATGAATCTCCATTCTTGTGTGGCAGGGGAGGAGCTAAGGAAGGATGCGATCTCAGGTGGGAACTAGCTTCAGCTGCCGCATAGGAAGCTCTGCTACACAAATTACAGCTCAGAATTTGTCCTCCTTGAGGCAGCAGGTTTGGCCATCTGTAACCCATGTCTGCTGAGGTGGAGGATGGGGAGGAGGACGCCAGGCAAAGACGCCCCTATTTGGTCAAAAACAATTCTCTATAAAAGGGGGCAGCTGTGTTTGTTAACTGCCACCACTCACATTGGTGGGGGTGAGGGCAGCTGTAGGTGAAGGGGATCGGGTAAGCTTCTACTTTTCTAGAGTAAGGACTTATCAGAGTCTAAAAACCTCAACTTTTTTTAAGTTAAAAACTCTTGAGACCCTCCCTTTCAACATGAAGGAGGCTGAGCAGACTCAATTTTCATTTCTTTCTCTCATTTGACTTCTAACAAATATGAACCCCATAACTGTAGGGTTTACCCAAGCCACTGCACAGCTGTTTGCCAGTGCTATAGCCCACAGTGAAACTCTGAAGCCACTAGGAGAAAATTTGGAAGTTCATCTACTCCATCCCTTTCTTTCAAGGTACACAATATTTACCTCATCCTAGGTGGAGAGAAATTTGTGGTTCTCATACTTCTTCAGGCCAAAATTTAATCTTATTTCTACCAGGTGTATTGTATTCGATAAATGCAGATGGAAATAACATCTCTCCATTTCCAGATAAAAAAAGATGACAGAGACTCTGTTGGGTGCATACGAGGCAGAAGCCAGCATCACAACCAGAGTGACCAACCATGTGGGTTGGCTCAGGACTGAGGGACTTCCCTGGACGGGACTTGGGACTTTCACTGTTAAAACTGCAATCATCCCAGGCAAATTGGAGTACTTGGTCGCCCTGAGTCCTGCTTACAAATTCAAATTTTACTGATATTTATTGTTACAAATTGTAATTTTCCACTTTCTTCTCCAACAGTTTGTGATAGTCTTTGAGTTTCCCATACCTGTGTAGTTTATGAAATGAAAAGAAATTTACCCCAAATTTCATAGTTCTCATATTAATAGCTGCCAATTTACCCTTAACCAAGAATATTATTTTTTTAATTTTCAAAGCTACAACTATTGCCAAATGGTCAAAGAAATCAAAGGTAAAAGCAAGTTCAAGAGGTATAAATAACTTAAAATGTGGAGATTTAGTTTTAAACAAGTGAGAGCAGGTCAAAGAGCTACTTTAGCTCCCAGCCTTTTACAAAACGACGTTCTCAGGCTACAAGCAGATTTTGTAAAGGTGTCTCCATCTATCCCGACTCAAATGTCCATGTCCAGCCCATTCGTTTGTTGGCCTCCTTCACCATATTTATTGCTAAAGCATTATGCATGGGGAATTTGTGGGGTGAGAAAAATCTAGAAAGAGAAAAGCAAGGAGAAGAGAACCTGGAGAGGAGACAAGGGCCGAGCAACACTGAGGCGGGCTGGCAGAAACACGTTTAGGAAGAGAAGTGCCCAACAATGAAGTCTCCGTTCCTGTTTCTCACAGTGAGCTTCTGTCCCCACCTTCAGTAAGGTCTTTTATACACGCAAATGTTCTGTAGCTTACATCTTATGCAACGTAAGAAATAGAGTTTTGTTTTATTTCAGGGTTAACACAGTTCGATAGAAGGACAACTGGAATAGTATGGAAAACCTTCTCCACAACTGAAATACTTCAGTGCGCACAGAAGCTCAGAGCCCGAGATAAGCATGGAAGCAACTCAAAGAAACCTTTGGAAGTTAGTTTCTACAAGGGGCTCAGAACACCCTTACCTGGGTATTAAGGGACAAGGTGATTACGTTAGCTGGCATCTGGGTAACAGTTGTACGCTTTGCGACTCCCTAACACCAGGTGTAATTTATCCTAAGTGCCTTCTCCATTCTGTCCAGTATTGACCACACCTCCAGAAACCAGTTTTTGCTGCAACCAGAATATCAGATGAAACAGCCTCTGCGTGCACGGTCTTTCTCACTATCCTGCACTGTGGTAACCTGCTGTTCCTGATAAAGCACAATCTCATTTTGTATCAATCACATCTTCCCACTACTCGATACTTAACGTCTATATATTCAGGAACTGAGAAGATAAAGTAAATTTAACAAGGAAAATTTCTGCAACAAAATCTGCTGTGAAATGGAACCTCTTTTTGTTGCTGGGCTTAGCCACCTTACACAAATTGAGTGACTGCCCTGAGACAATACGCAGCATGTAAACCTACCAGCGACGTCATCAGTGTGTCCTTCCCTGACAGATCCAGGACAGAAGGTTGGCAATTCATTCTGGGGGTCACAAAAATTATAGACGGGGAAGATTACTTGATACAGAAACCTTATCAGGAAATGCAGGTTGTTACCAGCAGTGAAGGAAATGCCCGTTATACTTGCAAATGAGGGGCTTTATCATATGCTTCACTGATCCCTGTAAAAACTCCCTGGGAGCCTTTCACCAAAGCATATCTGTGCCTACGCATCCTTCTGGAAACATTTATGAGGTGGAAAAGTTGAAATCAGCTTTGACACTAACATCAGTCTTGACCATCTTCCAAGACCAAAGTTGATTTATTTTTCTGGGAGAGAACCATGAGAAAGAAACTGATAGTTGCTATTAGGTCACCTACTCCCACCTCTGGGGACAGCTCATTGTGATATGCTCATTTGTTTTTCATCTTATGTTACTAGAATATCGTGAAGAATAATGCTTCCACAGCCTTCTAAGGAGAATTCATGTAAACAAATATAAGGAAAGTTTCTTTAATAGTCTAACTTTCTGTTTTACTAATTGTCATAAAAATAATTTTTTCTTATTTTTTGTTAAACACTGTCACGTCCAAGTCTGTAGCTTGCCTTCTTTCAGACATTAAATTCCCTCTGAAGAGAAAACAAGCAAAACAGGTACACCGAATTAATTATTCTGGTATCAAGATGCCCATCACTAGCTCTCGAAGATGTTTAAATGCTTAAAATGGAGAATATTACTTCTCCTCTCCTTCATTAATTACTTTTTTTGATGTCAAGTGAAAACGAGATTTTTTTCTTCTTTCTAAAAGTTATGATTTTTCTCTATTTGGTGAACACATTCTAGAAGCCAGACTTTTAAACTTCTTAACATTTTTAATAATTTCAATCTAAATCACTATCCATCTATGTCTGGACTACATCCTTACTCCTAAGTCTAGGAAGAACCCAGAGAAACAGAGAATAAAGAACTATCTTTATTTAATAGTACTGACTTCCAAAGTCTTGACAAACTTTGCTAGTTTGAGATAAAGGTGTCAGGGGCTTAAAGGGAGAGAGCTATTATTTCATTCATGGAACTCTTATCAAGGGCCTACTATGTGTCAGCCGCTGCATCCGATGCTGGAGATAGAAACGTGAACAAGACACGGGAACCCCCGGAAACGGCATGCGCTGTAATGGTGTCAACAGCTACCGTTCGGGTACAGTCAGAGCACAAAAGAAGGAGGTCTCCATTCTGGCTTGCGGTTGGGATCAGAAAAGCCCACCTAGAAGTTTCCTAGATTGGGATTGGAGGATGAGTAAATTTTTGCCAGGGAGACAGAAAGAGAGAAGGAAAAGTGGAAGGAAAACAGAAGCCCTCCTCCCTTAGGAGCCATGGCGTGCAAGTGAGTAACCAAGGATCGAGTGAGCCATGACCGAAGCATCGTACACAGGCTCTTGCACGTCAGTATTATCTGTCTTCAGAATTTAAGTTTGAAGCCTTAGTTCAATAAGGGTATTATTTTTTTGTTTGTTTTGTTATAAGAACCACAAAAAAAAAATGGAATCTTAATGACTACTTAATAATGAAAAAGAGGAGCAAAGGACTGTAATTTGATTTTTTTACAAATTGCAAAGCTCTGGCATCCTTCCTCACTACAGATTAGCTAACGGGGAAAACGCTGAGGGATTTTGTATCCGAGGCAAAATAACAAGGTCACATTTGCGCATTGTCCAGGCTGAAGTTCCTCTAACTCCCATGGATTGCATTGTCCTTTATTCCTTAAATCGAACAGGAATGAAGAACTTGAATGTTCCTTTCCTGATGGAGATTGTGCCTCTCAACTCAATCTTACTGCCTATGCATTTCAGTGAGGAAAAAGGAAGACCCCACCGAACTGGAGCTATTTGCTGCCTTGAGAATAATCAGAGACTTCCACCCTTTCACCCCCCAAAACCCAACCAGCCAAGGAAAAATCAGCTTTTCCCTATTTCTGTTCTCTACATTTCCCCTACTTTCCAAGGAGTGTTCTCTGTCTGATGGGTTCTTTGGGCTTTTGTGATGCTGTAATAAATAGAGGGAATCACAATGTAGTAAGTGGGAAAAGAAGAAGAATTCACCAAAGTTGCTAAGTTGCTTTGCATGATCAAATGATGAGGGAAGGCTGGAAAAGAAGGAGAGAAAAGCCACATGGGATGGGGGTGGCTAGGAAAGCATTTGAGATGTAAGGGTTTGGGGCAGTTGGAGTTGCTGCAGGATACAACGGACGTAGCAAGACGATAAAAGAGAATTTTAACAGGTGTGCTATAGCTTCCTGTGTTTAGTCACCCTGCAGGGCTTCCGTGAAACACGAGTAAAAAGTTTGAAAATTTTTCAATTTACCTTGATTTTCAGGACTATATTTCTTTAATCATAGCTGTGCTCCAAGATTGGACCCTATGGCTCCAGTTTAACACGAGTTATGCTTCTGTGACGTGTAAGCTTTCTAGTTAGCAATAGTCAATCCTACTCTGTCCAATCCAACAGCCACCGGCCACCTATGGCCATCAAGTGCTTAAGTGTGGCTAGTCCGGATTGAGATGCATTGTAACCGTAAAATACACACAGGATTTTGAAGACCTAGTGAAAAAAAATACAAGAAAGCAAAATATCATATTAATAATTGTATAGGAATTACGTGTTGAAATGATAATATGTTGGCTATATTGAGTTAAGTAAAATATATTATTAATACTAATTTACCTTAATATTTACCTTAAAAAAGGTAAATTTTTTTTGGCATGACCTTTTTTTGACATGACTGCTAGAAAATTTTAAATTACATACAAATTACATTTGTGCTTGCATTACTTTTGTGTTGGATATCAGTGTACTAATCTATAACGGAAACCAACTACAAACAATGACTAAGCATATTCTGTGAGCAGGACACTGTGTGAGATTTTCTGTGGGTTAGGAAGCAGTGTAGCTTAGCAGTGAAGTTCATGAGCTAAGGAGTCCATATTTCTGTGTTTATTCCTAGCACCGTCGTCCATGAGTATGTGATCTTGGGTAAAACTCAAGGTCTTTGGGCCTCTGTTTCCTAATCTGAAAAATGGAATTGGTAATAGCATCTTCCTCACAGGGTATGTGATATATGTAAAACATTTATATATGTAAAACATGTAATGTTTTACATACCTGGCACGTAATAAGAAATCAATAAATATTAGCTTTTATTATTATTACTGTTAGGGAGGGAAGGGTACTAAAATGTATTGAGTGCTCTTTTAAGTTTTGTTCTATTTATGTCTTTCTGAAAGCTCCATGAGGGCGGGGATTGTTTCTGTTTTGTTTCTCTCTGTTTATATGCACAACTAGCACAATGTGTGGCAGGAACACAATTACTAAATATTTAATGAATAAGTCAGGGATGAAGAATGAATTAATGGACAGTATTATTACCCCCACTTTAGAGAAGATGAAATTGAAGTTTATGGAAATTGAAGTTTATTCAGAGGTTAAAAAGGTGGATGAATTCACAAAATTGATAGACAATAGAATCAACATTTAAATCCAAATTTAAATGAACATTCACCATCTGTGAACTCAAGAGCATTCCATCTAGTTAGAGAAATAAAATGTATTTCAAATTAAAAAAAAAAACCCACAATATTAGTATACCAGCCCATTGATGATGCCATTTAAACAATCTGATCAATGATTAGTAGAGAAATTGAATGTGGAAAGACTTAGCATCCAGCAGGGGTGGGCAGGAAGGCTTGGAAGAGATGAGACAAAAGCTGGACCTCTGGAGAGCTGTCAGGTTTGGTTTGGTGAGAACTTGGTCTGGGGAAATGGACCATCCTCCACCAGTGAGACAGGCTGCGCAAGCATGGAGGCTGGAATCCTAAGGCAGGTTTTGGAGCTCTGAAGTGGATCTTTTTGCCTGGAGAAGATACTCCATGTAAATTTATTAATAGGATTTAGGTGGGAATAAACTTGGGGTTAGATCTTAGGCTCTGAATATAGGCAGGGTAAGGAGTTAGAAATGTATCAAATAAATAGTAGGATACTACTTTTTCTTTTTCTTTTAATTTTTAGTATAGTCAAGACATGATAGTAGCAGTGTGCAAGAAGCAGCAGAAGGAAAGGGATATTGGAGGCAGGAAAATAATTAAGGAGGCTATTGCAAAATCCGGCCAGGTGGCAGTAAAGATAAGAATTAGAGACTTGGAAATAGTGATGGAAAGAAAGGGAATAATTTAAGAGATGCTGAAGAGAGTGTTCCAGCTTCAAACACCTAATCTGGATGATTAGTTACCCAAAGTAAAATATGTGACCTAATTAAAGGGCAATTAAGTCTCAAACATATGCTATAAGTCAAAAATGGGATTTTGATTCCTTTGATTTTCCTGGTTTTTAGAAATATTCATTCTTGATTTCTCTTATCTTGCACTTCTGGTTCGTTACAAGATCTAGCCATTCTACGCAGGAATGCCTAATAAATTGAATCCCTCATTTTATTCCTATGCTTTAGCACAAGCTCTTGTGTTATTTATATTATTTTTTTCTTGCCAGACTTATTTTAAGAGCTCCTGTGTTGAATAAGAGTATTTGTGTACAATTCTTTCATTCTCTCCCAATTCTTGTCTTGGCTTCCTGTGGGTAGAATGTGCCACCTTGTGTCCCCCAGCCTAGAAATCTCTACTGTTAGATCTAACATCTACTCTGCTCTAAAAGATGACTACCTGCAAGTAAAGTTGATCACAATTTCTTGAGAAATTTTAATAAAAAGAATAGGCCTTTTAGGTCTCAGTTATCAAATACCCTGTGAAGCCCACTGGAACTTTTCAAAACTGTTCTTTTCACCTAATTTTGCATTTGATCTTTTAAGAATTTAATATTGTAAATTGTCTAAATTTGAATCTCTCCCTCATTGATCTGCAAGCTCTTTAAAAGCAATGACCACAGGCCGGCCCCGTGGCTTAGCAGTTAAGTGTGTGCACTCCGCTACTGGCGGCCCGGGTTCGGATCCTGGGCGCGCACCGATGCACCGCTTCTCCGGCCATGCTGAGGCTGCGTCCCACATACAGCAACTAGAAGGATGTGCAACTATGACATACAACTATCTACTGGGGCTTTGGGGGAAAAAAAGGAGGAAGATTGGCAATAGATGTTAGCTCAGAGCCGGTCTTCCTCAGCAAAAAGTGGAGGATTAGCATGGATGTTAGCTCAGGGCTGATCTTCCTCACAAAATAAATAAATAAATAAATAAAAGCAATGACCACAATTTAGTTATCTTTTTATACGCAGTCTTTAGAACAGTATTTGGTACTTTTAAGTCAATAAATATCAAAATAATGGATGGCTAAAACTGAGATATCTTTTTCAATAATGTTTTGCTAGTCTAGGTCTTTTGAATTTCCCCATAAATTTTAGAAGCATCTTATCAATTTCTATCAAAAAAAAAATCTGTTGGAATTTGATAGAGATTGGATTGAATCTATATATCAAATTGGGGAAAACTGACATCTTAACTATATTGGGTCTACCAATCTGTAAACATATTCTGTCTTCCCATTTCCCTGAGCAACGTCATATAATTTTCAATGTAGAGGTTTCGTACATCTTTTGTTAAATTTATCCCTAAATGTTTGGGTTTAATTGCTTCTTTAAATGATAATTTTTAAATTTCATGTTTTATTTGTTTATGATAGCACATTAAAATACAATTTTTTTGTGTTATCCATGTATCTTACAGCTGGCCCTGTAGCGCAATGGACTTGAGACTTCTAGCCAATCCTGGTGTGGCCATCCGTGTATCTTGCAATCTTGCTAAATTCATTTATTAGTTCTAGTAGTGTTGTATTCTATGTACACTATCAAGTTGTCTGTTCAAGACAGATTTAATTCTTCCTGTACATTCTTTTTGTTTTAATTTTTTTTCTGGCCTCAGTGCAATGACTAAGACCTCAGTACAATATGGAATAGATGCGATGGGAGTGGACATCCTTGCCTTGCTCCCAAACATCAGAAAGTATTCAGTCTTTCACCACTAACTATGATGTTACCTGTCAAATACATCCTCTGCATCTATTGAGATGATAGGTGATGTTTTTTCTCTTTTATTCTTTTATTATATATATTTATTTTTAGAATAAACAGATATCAAAGATTTCATTTAACTTGTTAACTAAGGAGGGAACCAGTAAGATATTATAATCCCTTCAAAGTAGATTTCAAAAAGGACACATTTACACAGGCAATCAGGAATATTGAAATGAGTATATACATATAGATGCAAAACTGGTCAGTAGCTACAATCAATAATCAATGCATCTTCACTGCACCTGGTTCTTTTGCATTTCTGTGGACAAGAATCATTTGCATTGCTATTAGTTTTTTAAAATTACAGACTTGTAAAAAAGCTCAAAGGCAATGAAAGGCATGAATAGCAAGGAACAGTATGCTAGAGCGGACATCTAGTAATTTTTTTCCCGTTTTCCCAAACAAAAGGATTAAAAATTATATAGTAGACAAATACAAACAAAAAGAAAAAGAAAGCAGGAGTTGTAATCTTAATATTAGACAAGTTAGGTCAGGAATAAAAGCATTCAATGAGGAAAACAAGGACATTTTATAGACCTAAAGGGCATGTCACAATTAACAATGAAGATACAATAATTACAAATTTCTACATAACAAATATCATAGCAACAGCTTTCAGAAAATGGAAAATATTCTTTTAATGTGGTAAATTACATTGATTTTTAAATGTTAAAGTAAATGTACCCTCCTGCCTAAGACAACCGCCCCCCCCTTAGTTATGACTGTCATCCTTTTATTTTGTTCCTGGCTTCAATTTGACTCCCCAGTATTGTGTGAAGAGAGGACTCATGTAGAACCCAGCAACTTCATGGCCAGATGAAGAAATGGCTCGAACAAGATTGTACAACCTACATGGGACTTGACAAACTCATTGCGATGCTCCAGAAAATGTTTTATCTCACTAGGCAAAGATTTAAATGAAATTATAGATCATACCTTAAGGTAATAAATGTACTTTGTATTAGGACTGCTAAGGCCACCATAGCAAACTACCACAAACTGGCTGGCTCAAAACAACAGAAATTTATTCTCTCACAGTTTGGGAGGCTAGAAATCTGAAATCAGGTTGTTGGCAGGGTTGGTTTCTTCTGGAGGTCCTGAGGGAGAATCTGTTCCGTGCCTCTCTCCTAGTTTCTGGTGGTTGCTGGCAATTCTTGGCGTTCCTGGGCTTGTAGCCGCATCATCCAATCTCTGCCTCCATTGTCGCATGGCACTCTCCTGTGTGTCCTCGTGTCCAAATTCCCCTTTTCTTTTAAGGACACAAATCCCTGGATTAGGGCCCATCCTAATCCAGTATGACCTTATCTTAACTTGATTACATCTGCAAGGAACCTATTTTGAAATCAGATCACATTCACTGGTTCCAGGTGGCCATGAATTTGGGGGAGATATTATTTAATCCAGTAAACACTTGAATTTCACATTTGATTGTACCAGTGTGGAACAAAGACTCACTTCTGAAATGAAGCTTTTGATAAACTAGGTTTTAGTGAGTTAAACTGTTCTGTGTGCTAACACAGTGTTTTATGTTGTAGGCAAAATTTCGTCTCTGTCAACGTGAAAGTTCTGTTGCTAAATGTGCTTTTGGGCTACTCAGTGACTAAAAACTCTTGTTTGCTCTTATAGAGACTTGCTTATATTTGAGTAGGGGTTCACAGGAGATTAAGATCTAAAAGCCGGAAGAACACGAAAACTTGACTTCATTCTGGTGAAGACTGACTTGGCTGGGTGAAGCACAGCCCAGACTGCACAATTTCTGTCTACACGGTCTACACGTGCTATTTAAGGCTGGGTAACTCAGACCTTGAGAAATGCAGTGGTGTTCAGAGACACAGATAGAGATCGATAGATACGTGTGTATGCGTGTGGACATTCACACGCATACACATGTATCTACATACACATGCACGTGTATCTATATCTATATATGTGTGTGTATACATTTTATAATTTTATTTTGACTAAAGGGCGAGGCTGTATTCCTTAGGCAGACAGATCCTTTAAGGGATTGCTCTTTCCCATTGTCACTCATCCTGAGAGGAAACAAATAGTAGAAGAAGAAATAAGGCACTGAAATCAAACTCAAATCAGAGGTAAAGTGAAAGCACCATCCCTTCTCTGTGCCAGAATGCCGCAAGCCTGGAGCCTGCTGTTAGAGGAGCTTGAGGGCATTCCTGAGGGTGAGGAGAAGCAGGCCGCTAGCAAATGGCAGCGGGTCTAGAGAAGGTAGGAGAGCGCTCCACAGCCAGGCGAAGAGAAACCTCGTGAGGAGTCCCAGGGCCATGAAGCACAGTCTACAAGCTGTGACTTGCAAAATGTGGTGGGAACGTTACTCTTCTTGTGATTCCTTTCTGTTTTCCCAGAGCCTTCAGTAAAGCCCCAGTAAAAGTGGCAACTTGGTATCAGCTGTGCTGTGGAGAATTGACGTGCTGTGTCTCTGATCATCTGAGAGCCGCATTCCCCTTCCCCAACCAAAGTGAATGTGGCATGTAGGAAATATTTGAGTAAGAAAAGCGAGCCCGGGAGGAGGTGACCGTCGGTGCATTAATGGTGGCCCTTGGACAGAGCCGAAATCAGGAGTCTAGGGCTGGACAACCACAGAGGCACAGCCGGGGTGAGGATAAGGGAACATACATGAGACACCCCATCTCCAGCCCCACCCCTTGCACACACAGACACACACACAGGAGAGGAGGTGATCCAGATAAATGGAAGGAGGTCAGCTAACATGGGCTATTGAGGGTTCTCAAGGAGAAGTCTTTTGGTTTAACTCTTAATACGATCCAACTTGTACCAACCATCAATCACCTGGCACCCAGCCCGAGGATGCTGAAGTATTACAGTGAAGAAAGAAATTGGAAAACTAAAGGTTAGTTGGGAAGTATATGTAATATACATATCAAACTAGTCAGCTTCACTAGCACTGGTTTATTATAACACGGATGGCTGCGTGTGACCTCCCGTGGCAGGGATGTTTGACAATGTTGGAAAGGCTAACCTGGACTCCCGGCAGGAAAGTTACCCTTACATCTGTTTTAAAACTCTATCCTTCAGTGGTCCAGAGTCATAATCTGTCTCACTTTCCCCTCAGTCTAAAAAAATGACAGTCTTTCAAGGATTCTACTATTTCCCCTTTTTCCTAACATAAACAACGATAATTCCCAGATTCCTCTTTTTTCTTTTCCTAAAAGATTCTTATATGCTCCTGAAGATTTGAACAAAGGAGAAGTGTATGACTAAGGCTCAGTCACTTGTTCTGACTAAAATAATTCTCCTTAAGAAGTTCAAGAACACTGTTTCCTTTTAATTTTTAGTTTATTTTTATATTTTTTTTGCTGCCTTCTTATTTAAAAGTTAAAATCAAGTTTTCTCAAAAATGCCTTTGCCATATGGGTTGGAATTTTATGTATTTTCCCATTTTTGCTACACTGGGCCACAGAAGCAATGCCTTCTTAGAATTTCTTGATAGCATAGCACTATTAGGATATCAAAATCCCATCTGTACTGTGCAAACCATCAGTACCTCACAGAGCATGAAAACACAGCCCTCTAAGTTGTCCTTACGGGTCTCGGACCTAAATGTCTTTAACTCTTTAACCCACTCAAGTGTGCGTAGTTGACAAGATTTTGTCGTATTTCCTAAGTTTCCTAAATTCTGCTTTTGCCACTTTGGTTTATATTCTTCACTATCTAAATTCCCCGAGCTGTAACTCATCAGACTTTCTAAAGGAGGGTGTCATTAAAGCACTTTGTTCTTCTGTTTGTGAACAACTATTTATGTATCAACTTTACATGCCTGTCCTTGTGCTAGGGCCCTGGGGATGCAAATGAAGTAGATAGCATGATCCCTACTCCAGTGCTCCTGAAACTTATTAGTGAGATGATATTTTAATACACCAATGTGTGCCAAGGTAACAGAAAATAAAGTCTGATACATTCACGAGGATTTGGAGTCACGTACATGTGGTAGAACTTGAATACAAAAACTTCAGGGAAGAGCACACAACTTCTGAGATAATTCTTAGATGTGGTCCTGAGGGTAGTTTATAGGGGATGGTCAAAGATTGCCCTGGCTAGAATTAAACTGGACAAACAGCTAGGATAAGTAAAGTTGGACACAGTTCTGGAAGGCATTGAATGTCAGCAAGAGGAAATGAGATTTGAGAATAGAATTATTAAACATGCTTAATCTTTCTTTGCTTCTTTTCATGGCTTTAAAATATCAGGAGAATTAGAAGTCTGTGATGACTTTAAACAGTTAAGTGGAAAAATGGTAGGTTCCAAGGGTTGCTAAATAAATTATGTAAGTGTAGTTGGAGTAGTTACCCCTTTCTAGGTGAAATGATTTTTAAAAGCAATTCAGAAATTAAATGAATGATAGTGAAGGGAAGTAACTGGAGACACTGGGAGTGAAGAAGGAAGAACAGACAAACACACACACTTCCTCTCCATGTTGGGAGGTAGGAAGTTAGTGGACCCATTTAATTCTAGAAATAAGTAGCTGGACAGGGTTGAGGATGTAATTATCACTGAAATTTTAAGTAGAAGCTTAATATAAACTGTAATAAATAAGCTATGAAAAGGACAGAAGCCTTTCAATGGAGGGAGAAAGTTGTTTTTCTTTTTAAACAATAATGACTTAAAAATTCAGAACTCTAAAGGAAGTGTATTATAAGCCAATGTTACTGCAATAAACAAAAAATTAAAAAAAAAAATAAGGGTCAGAAAGAACAGAAAAAAAATAATAAATAAATAAAAGAAGTGTGTGAGAAGGTAATTAATCAGTACTTAAGAGGCATCTCTTTTAATCCTTTTAGTATTCTAGAGTATTCCTGCTAAACAGCTTTTGAGCTATCTTGAATAATTTATGGTGGCCTTTTTCAAGTTTTCCTCACTCACTGGCAAGTTCCACTTAACTGTGGAGAGAGGCCTTCTTATTAGAGTGCTGCAGAGAAAATGAAGGACAGAGATTATGAATGGTGCTGAACGCTGTCAGCCCTGGAGTATTCCACTGCAGGCTGCACATCAGAACTGAACGTTTTCCTTAGAGTAGCTGTGAGGAGGGGGAGATGTTAATGATTCTTCTTGAACACAGCTGGGACTGTGTAGGACCTCCTTCTGTTTCTTAGAGTATTCTTACACCAGCAGTCAAAGGAGGTTGAGCTGGGTCTCAGGCATCTTCTAAGCAAAGGAAGTCTATATTCCAGTAGCCTCCAACCCTCTTACAGAGCTCTCGCACTGTGGCTTCTGTACAACAGAAATACCCCAGCTCTCGACTCATCAATACTACCTGAGGTTTTTATTTTAGAAGACTGAGGTTGGGCAATTTCTTCGTATTTACTGGAAGACTTAGCCAAAGGGATGAGGGGCTATTTAAAACTTGTTTAATTGCTTTAACTCACTTTAGTGGAAAATAATATTAACGGAACAGGCTATCTGCTAATACAGATAAAATAAGACAATGGCAGAGGAAGCAGTTAAAAACCATTCTGGCCTCCTTTCGCCTCAGCGTGAGTTCATAGGTAACCTTGGAATGAGTCTTCTTTGTTTAGAGAATAGTTATTTGAATGCCCTCCCTCTTTCTTATGCAACTGTGAAGTGAGAGTTATTCATTGGCTAAGCTAGAAGGGAGGATATTATAGACTGAGGATTAACCGAGGCCTCTTATTCCCCAAATCCAAATTAAGGAATTGGTGAATTGATTTACCTCAGAATCCCAGGGTCTATAGGTGGGATGAAATCCAAACCCAATCCCTTGGGAATAAAAATTAGGCAGAACAATTGGAATGGATCAGAATCATCCCAATCAAGTCCTAGTGGAAGAGAATGACAAAAAAGACCCCTGAAATAATCATTCTTTGAGTTAAAAAAAAAATGTCTAGAGTGGATATTCCACTCATGAAGAGGGTTGATTACCTATGGTAGTGCACAAGTGTTAATTCCATCACCACCCGAATGCAAAGCTCATCTAAGCCAGAGGTTTCCGTTGGTTTTGTTAACTGCTGTCTCTGCAGCACCTAAAGGAGAGTGCCTTGCACAATGTTGATGTGGGAAATTACCTTGATGCAGTGGTAGCCTCCAAGTACACAATGAGACAGATTATCTCAAATGTTCATTATCTGCATATGTCTTGTCTGTCTCTCTCTGTGTCATATCAGTCTTTCTTACTGATGGTGTGGTTATGAGGACTGGAATTGAGAGAGATGGAAGCAGATAGAAGATGCCTGGAGCTTGCTTTATCAGAAAAACCAAGAGTCAGTGTGCCTGAACACAGCTGTAAATCATCTGATGACCTGATGAAAAGCAATGGATTTTATCTGTATGCATCTGGTGGAGAACAAAAGAGTCAAAAGTGGGTGGCCAACTTAAGTCTGTATGAATATTGGATAGTTTAAGAGCATTGGTGGCTCAAGTACAATTAGGGGACTTCTTGGTCTTTACACCCTTTTTGTGAATTATTAGTACTTATGTGCTCTTCTTTATCTATGTCTAACAATTCACACAAGTTACTTGCATCTGTATTTGGTATCTATCCTCCTTATTTATCTTATTTTCTTTAGCAGAATGCAATAGTCTTAAATAATACAGCAAACACATCACATACAAAATTGATACTCCATAAAGATTTGTTGAAAAAAATGAATGACCACATGAAAGAATTGTCTTGGCATAGCACATGGCATTTGGTAGAAGGTTCCTTGGGCCCAGTTACTCTGGCAGAGTGATTACGCTTGAGTACAACAGCTGAGCATGGAAACTTACAATAAAAAGAGCTGAATCACACAATACAGATGCCATTGTCACCTGAGCCCATCAAGATCTTCCCAGTTGCAGTTCACAAGCATTGTCTTGTAAATCTGCAACATCAGTTCAAAAGTAATACTATGAAAAGCAGCACAATATTGGTGGACTAACGAGATTCCATTTATATTTCCACAGGACTACTGACAGAAGATTAAATTTTTTGAGTGTAAGTTGCTGAGGCTCAGACAATTGGAGTAGAAGGAGAAGGCGTCAAGAAGAAGATACTGGACTTCCTGCACTCATTGTGTGTGGAATTCAAGTGATTAATTAGGCAAGTATTGGATCTGTGTCCACATTTGCACTTGAAGCTGGTGGACTATATTATAACAATTGTAGTAGGAAGTCAAACATTTGTCTAGTCAGTTTTTACTGACGTGACCAGTAGAATGTTATTTCTGATCCATTGTACATTTTAGACCTGAAACATTCATTATCAGAACCAGGGAACACAGATTGACAACTACTTTATTTATTTATTTATTTTTGGTGAGGAAGATTAGCCCTGAGCTAACCTCCATTGCCCATCTTTCTCTTTTTCCTGAGGAAGATTGGCCCTAAGCTAACATCTGTGCCCATCTTCCTCTATTTTATATGTGGGACACCACCACAGCACGGCTTGATAAGCGGTGCACAGGTCTGCGCCTGGGATCCAAACCCGCGAACCCCAGGCCACTGAAGCAGAGTGTGTGAACGTAACCACTGTGCCACAGGGCTGGCCCCAACAACTACGTTACTTATTTTTTTTTACCCCAATCTAAGTTTAAATAAATAAGTATAATGTTAGGAATTGCGTCATGCAGATACCTTATTGTTTATGTATGTATTTATTTGTCAAAGTTGAAATCTATGCATTATCATGGGTGTGTATGGGATGGCAATCAGTGTTATATTCATGTTATTTTCATGTATGTTTATGCTTAACGTAACACTAACTGAAGTACTTGTGCCACCCTAATGTAGCAGCCACGTGAGGAATAGGCATAAGGACTTGGAATCTATAAGACATTTCTAAAACTTCAACAGTTTTTCACTAGCACCACATCCCGTGAAAGTCTGTGGAGGATTATTCAAATTCTTAAGCAATAGAACTGCCTGATAAAAAAATGTGTTTGTAGAATTTGTAGACAGCATTTGCAGGACAGTTTATAAAGAATGGTGTGAAGATGGGGAGATTTACATTTATGAGCAAGGTCTTTACGATTGCTGGAAACCAGAGGAAAAGCGGCTAGAGGGAAGAAGCCAAGGAGGAGAGAAGAAGTGTCTCTTGGAAATTGCTCAAGGGAAGACTCTAGCAACTGGAGTCACGTAGGATATAGGAGGAAGTAGAGAAGAGGACTTGCTAGTTGACGAAAGATAACTTTTTGAGAAAAATGGGTAAACTGGGAAATAGCTTGCTTGGTTAGAAAGGGAGGTGAGTTCAAATAATTTGATTTTTTATGAGCCCTCTCCAATTCTTTTCCTCTAGGTTCAAATGATAAACTTTAAGAAAGATGGTTCAGGCATAAGCTGAAGCAACGCTTAGTAGACAAAGATGCTGTACCCTGGAGTTTTGGCATGCTTTACTCCTGCTAAACATTTAGTTTTTAGGCTTGTTAGTTTTAACTGTGCCATATTGCTGATGTGTATTTTTAACTGTTGTCGCTTCTATCAATCCTTGTCAATTCTGAAGAACTTCTCCCTTCCCAGAGATTTTACTGTGGTAAAAAAGCAACTGACAAGTACCTAGCACATTGCACGCTGTGGGCACTCACTAAGCACTTGTCTTCTAACTGCCTGGCTGATGTGTCCTCGGGAAGGTAGGCAATAAACCCAAATGCCCTAAAAATAACAGATGGTGGTGTCTGGTAGGTGTTTCCCCTGAGGCCTTGTTAAATGCACAGCTGATGGGAGACTTCTGAGGTCTTGTTACCTATTCAAAACAAGCAATAGGTCAGTCATTTGCCACCCTGTATGCATATGTGTGAGAGAAAGAACTAGAGTCACATTGACTTCTCAGCGCCTGAGACCTATACGAGGATTAGGAAAAGCCAGCCACAAGGAGGGAAGGAGTTGATAGTTGCAAAAGTGGTCAAACCAAGGGGATAAGATGTTGTGAGGTGGTAATAAACTTGGACAGAGTTTGAACTGGTGAGTTAATCGCTTAGTCACTAGGAATGTACGGGGAGCAAAGGAGGAAAGTTGAGGGGAGGATGAGAGTAGGTACATATCAAAAATGTATCATTTAAATTCCTGCTGGTGTTATCTTTCTTGAGTGCAGGTTTGATCAAGCTATTTCTTTGCTTAAAGCCCTACAATTAAAAAGAAAAGAAATTTGATGTGAATATTAAAGTTTTGAGGTGAGTGAGGCTTTCTAAACATTGACAGAAATAAAGAAAGAGCAATAGATTTAACTACACAAATCTTTAAAATTCTCTACATAAAAAATAAAGGTCAAATAAAAAATGAGGAACACATTTTCAGACACTCCGTATTAAATTGTTAATATGTAAAGTACCCCTAGAAATAATAAGAAAATCACTACATGCTGACGTACAAATGAGCAAACGGAATGAACAGATAATTCTTGAAGTAGAAAATGCGTGCAACTGACAACCTTTTCTGTTTTTAAAAACGTTTAAGAATATTTCTAATTAGATTACAAATTGAAACATTTTTACATATCAAATTAGCAAAGATTTTTTAAAAAATAAGAATGCAGAATATTAGTCATATTTTCTAGTGAAAAACAAAGATGAGCAGGTATCTGTAGAATCAGAAGAATAATGTTTTAAAAATTCAATTCCTCGCCTTTGCCTCTTTTTTTTTTTAATTTTTTATTTATTTAATTTTTCCCCCCAAAGCCCCAGTAGATAGTTGTATGTCATAGTTGCACATCCTTCTAGTTGCCATATGTGGGACGCGCCCTCAGCATGGCTGGAGAAGCAGTGCGTCGATGCGCGCCCGGGATCCGAACCCAGGCCACCAGCAGCGGAGCGCGTGCACTTAACTGCTAAGCCACGGGGCCGGCCCTCACCCTTGCCTCTTAACGTGTCATACAAATTACTCCATGATGCAGCCCCTGCCCACTGCTCCAGGTTTTCTCACAGCTGCCTCCTTTCCAAGTTATTGTCCAGCCAAACTGGGATTTGCATTTCCCCAAATGTGCCAAGTTTCTTCACATGTCTGTGTGTTGGGGCCCCCAGGCTAGAATGTGTTCTACCTTTGTTCACCTGGCAAATTCCTCTTCACTCTCTAAGACCCACCCTCAGCATCTCTCCTCTGTTACACCTTCCCAGCAGCACTCCCATTATCCTCTTCTCCCACCACCTCAACAAAGAAACTCTCTCTCTTCTGCATCTTGACTACATTTCTATTGCTCCATATTTTATTAATTTATTTACATATATGTCTTTTCTATTAATTAAATTATAGATTGCCTGAAAACAGAATGATTTAGTCATCTCTGTATCCCAAGTTTTAATCATCTCTGTATCCCAAGTCTCTGCTGCTGAGCTTGGTAGAAGAAATTAAGTATTGGCTGGTACTAGTTGAATTAAAACTTGAAGCCTCTGTTGGTTGCTTCAGCGTAACATCAGTGTATACGCAGCGAAAGCATAACCTTAAACCAGATCACTGTGTGTGGGTGCGTGCGTGCACACACCCACACACACACACATATCTTCTTTATAGATGTCTAGTTTAGAGCTTTTGTTAAACTGGAGGTTTTATATATGCCATTTCCAGCAAACTTATTTGAAAATGTAAAAACTAGATTATTTTAATTACTGAGTATTCACAAAACTACTATAACCTCAACACTCCAGAAACCTAATGGCTTCATTTTTTTCACTCTAGAACTACCATCAGGGAAGCACATTATAACAGACTTAATGGCCAACTAAATAGAGCTGTAATGAGAACCCAATACCTACTGCCCCAGCTACCTTCCTGGGCCCCGAAACTTGCTCCAGTGTCAAGAAGACGTGCTCAGTTATTTTCACCCACACTTTCTTTCACTTATCCCAGAAAACCATTTTTTGCTACCATAAAGACAAATGCCAAAAGTGATTTTTGATCACAGATTTAATTTCACATAGGCCACCAAGGCATTCTCACCAGTCTTGACATTGTTAGATTTTCAGACCGATTATTCCATTATAGCCTAGATGTTGTACATTTTAAGATGTAATTGAAAAGATGTGATACAACACTAACTTACTCATCAAGGATTCTTGGTGGACGTGTCTACATTCATTCATATTCCATTAGTAAAATGTGGTCCTACAACTACGATGGCTTTTAACATTTTTAACATTTTAGAAGGAAAAAAAACTTTCAAAAATATACTTTCTGCTCTTTTGTATCCATAAAGAGGAAATCAATTAATTGACATTTTCTTAATGATTCAGGGTCATCAGTATGAACATATGTTGTTGTTGTTTTGTGCCCTAATCCCTTAAACTTGGTCCTCAGGCAGAAACCTGCCCAAAACCAAGATTTGCCCCTACACTAAGGGATTTCAGTTTATTATGCTTTTAGGCCTCTGTAACTTTCTTTGTTTTCAGCTGAAACTTATTTTTTGGCTGTTACTGATTCAGTCTCTAGCTCTCACCACTCCAATCTTGTTAAATTGCAATTGTGTTTTACCATATTTCTAACTTAGTCAACTTTGGGAGGACTGAGGGGCTTAATCCCTCACTCTGGACACAAGCGTCTCTGAGTTTATTGAACAGGATTTCCAGGGTACCTTGGATTGGCTGGAGCAAGTCAGTGTGTGGTCAGCTGGGTCCTTCAGGAAGCTGACTGAGATGGAGTCAGGAGGGAGAGGTTTACTGGGGGCTGAATCCCGAGAAAGGAGAGGAGGGAAGAGAGAAGGTTGGTTCAGGGAGGGCCTAGAGTTCTATGGAGACTGAGAAATTCTTGGCCAAGCCAACAGGGAGCTCTGGAGCAGACACCACCATCAGAGAAGTCTCATGTTGAGCACAAACGCTGCGCCCTCGTAGCCCGGCCAATAAGGTCAAGGACCTCCTGGGAAGAGTGTGGCCTTGGCTGGAAGGCTGAGATGGATTCTGAGGGCCGGGACAGCTGGAGGCTATCAGCTGACTGCTTGCCTTACAGCTGAAGAGTGAGTTCTTTCTTAAAGAGAGACCCAAACAGGTGCACCTTCTTGCCTGCATGAGTACATATACTATTAGGAAATACGTCTGAAAAGAGATGCAAGTTCATAGGAAGGTAGAAAAAAGTAATTGTTTTCCGAACCTTTATGAATTTATGGTTAATGTGAGTGGTTGTAGAAGGCAGAGGGACTGATGGGAAACAATCAGTAACTCTGAGGACTGGGGAGGGTAGTGGTCAGGGAAGCAGAGGGATCTGGCTAATCAGGATAACAGTTAAATAACCAAGTGATCAAAATCTTACTTTTCTTAGCAGCAAATTCACCTTCCTAGGAAGGATCCAATTTGGAAAGGGGTGTAGACAGACAAGACATCTGGGGTGAAAGGCAAGACCACCAAGAGTATTACTGAGTGAGCTGCCTATATCTATTTGTTTTACTTTGTAATTCTACACATTAAGCATTTTAATTCTTTTGAGTGTTTTCTTTATTTTTCTTAGTTTTTCTTTTTATATGAAATTTAGAATCATCTTGTCTATTTTCAGAGAAGTTGGTATTTTTATTGTAATCACATTAAATATATGAATTAACTTAGGAAGAACTGACATATTTAAAACGTTGAATCTTAACCAGGAACATGTTATGTGTTTGTTTAATATAATCCTTGTGTATTTTGGAAATGTCTTAAATATTTTCTCATATAGGTTTTACATATTTCTTATCAAATTAGTTACTAGATTTTTTTTGTTAGTGTCATGTATGTTATTTTCTGATTCATTATTTCTTGTATTTGGTGATTTTTATGTATACGAAAGCTATGTATATGTGAATATTAATTCTAACATTCCTTACCTTATTGAATTCTCTTATTTTTAGTTAATTATCTTGCATTTCCAGTTAGTTATTTTTTCTTAAAATAGTTGTAATTCATCTCCTCCTTTCCAATTTCTGTAGTTCTAATATCTTTTTTTGTCTAATTGCATTGACTTATAACTCCAGTAGCATGTCAATAGTACTGTAACATTAGTTACAGTAATTAGTTATAGCTAATATCCTTGTGTTTTTCCTAACTTTATCAGGAATTCCTGCATTAAGTGTGATTACTGGCTTTGGGGCTGATTATACATTGACACACACAAAACTGGTAAATAAGTATCCTTCAGTTCCTATTTAGTGTAAGTGATAGTTCCTACAATTCAAACATGGATTAAATTTTGTCGAATGTCACAACATCTACAAAGATGATCATATAATACACATATCATGTATTGCATTTATGGGTTTCTTAATATTGAAACCTCCTTGTTTCTCTAGAATGAACTTCTCTTGTTCGAGTTGTTACTCTTTTTATGAACTACTTAATTCTCTTTTCTGATATTTTATTTTGAATTGTTTATATTGATTTGCATAAGAAAGACTTGTCTGTAGATTTCATAACATCTTTTCCCAGTTTTGCTGTCAATATTACATTCACTTCATTAAAAAAATATTAGAAAGTTTTCTACATTTTCTATGCCCTGGAAAAAATTTAATTTCAATAATATTGGAATTAAAGGTTGGTAGAATTCCCCAGTAAAACTGTCTATACATGACACTTTTGGAAGATTACCTTTGACAACTGTATTCATTTCTGGAAACGTGTTTATTATTTCTTCCTCTCTGAGTCAGTTTATAAATTATATTTTCTAGAAAATTATCCCTTTATCCAAGTTCACATGTTATTTGTATAGAGTTTTTTTTAAACTCATAGTTTTCTATTTCTTTATTTTATGTGGTTGTTCCTCGTTGTTATTTCTTATTCTATATAGTTGTGCATTGTTATTTTGTGATTAGACTAGTTTACTTATTTTTTAAATTTTTTAATGAATTAGCTTGTTTATATATCTGTTCTTTTTTTACTTTATAATTCATTAAATTTTGTTTTTATATTTATTTCTTTTTCTGCCTTTATCCTTTTTTTTCTGCCTATCCACTTTTGTTTTTCTAAATTTTGGAGTCAAATGCTTAGTTTATATTTTCACATTTTTATTTTTATTGCTAAAAATTCACAACTATAAGCTTTACTCTGAGCAGGGCTTTCACTGTACTCTATAGTTTCTGTTTTTGCTTTCTATTCCCCTTTGGACCAAGAGTTGTTAAAATAGACATTTTACATTTCCAGGATTTTTCTGATTTTGTAACTGATTTCTCATTTTATGCTATAATGTTCAAAGAATTTGTCTGTAATATTTCTCTTTTGGAATTTATTGAAGTTTTATTTTTTTTGAGGCCCAAAATACTTATAATTTTTGTGAAAGTACCATAGATACATAAAAACACCCCCAGGTGGAGATATCTCTTCGAGATAGTGATTTCATTTCCTTTGAATATATACCAGAAGTGTAATTGCTGGATTATATGGTATTTCTATTTTCAATTTTCTGAGGAACCTCCATACTGTCTTTCATAGTGGCTGCAGCAGTGTATATTCCCACCAATAGTGCACAAGGGTTTCCTTTTCTCCACATCATTGCCAGCGTTTGTTATCTCTTGACTTTTTGATGATAGCCATTCTGACAGGTGTGAGGTGATATCTCATTGTGGTTTTGGTTTGCATTTCCCTGATAATTAGTGATGTTAAGCACCATTTCGTGTACCTGTTGGCATTTGAATATATTTCTTGGAAAAATGTCTATTCAGGTCCTTTGTTTTTTCAGTTGGATTATTTGGTTTTTTACTATTGGGTTGTATGAGTTCCTTACATATTTTGGATATTAACACCTCATCAGATGTGTGATTTGCAAATATTTTCTCCCATTCCTTAGGTTGCCTTTTCCTTTTCTTGATCATTTCTTGTGCTGTGCAGTAGCTTTTTAGTTTTATATAGTCCCATTTGTTTATTTTTGTTTTTGTTGCCTTTGCTTTTGGTGTCAAATCCAGAAAATCATTGCCAAGACACATGTCAAGGAAGTTTTTCCTATGTTTTCTTCTAGGAGATCTGAAAATATTATTATAGATAAATTCATTCCATTTATATTTGTAGATAGAATAGATATGTCTGTATTTTATTAATTATTGAGAACAATGTTTTCTTCAGTTATATCAATTATCATAATTTATTTAACATTCCTCCTCTGGTCAGTGTTTAAATTTTATTACTGTGACAGCTTATCAGATCAACTGTGACAATAGTTTTTATCAAAGTCAAAAATTTTAATGTCAGGATTGCATCTGTGATTTTGATTAATGTCTAAATTAAAATCTATGATTTAGGTCACCATTCTAGTTATGGATCTTAAAGGAGGCTGTTCTGAAATTGACTTTAAATCATAATTAAATCTTATCTTGATTCTGTCAACATTGAGTGGTTATGGTATTTATTTGTATCATATTTCAGATGAGGTCAGCCATTACTGCTGTACGAGCCTCATTTTTAGTGATGTATAGATTTGAAACTATAATCTTGGACATGGGGTATTCCTGCTCAAAATGTGTATCATCTACTCCTAAGAGAAATGTTATATAATCAGAAAGCCTGCTCTACAAATTTTATGAAAAATAAGTTGATGTTTGAATTCAGTATCTTCTAGTATCTTTTTCCTTTGCTATCTTCTCTGCTTCTGGAAACATCAGTCTCCTCTCCTGGCCTCACTCTCCTCAATCATTATGTTGCTCCAGGCTGCCCACAGTTTCCTGCCATCATGATCCATGGAGTTTTTATTGAATTTACCAGTCTACTCCTACAGCCTCCAGTCTCCCATCTAGGTAACACTGGGTGAAGGAAATCAACATCTTACTTCTAGCAAATAATTCATTTGCCTTTTTGTGTGTGTGAGGAAGACTGGCTCTGCGCTAACCTCCATTGCCAATCCTCCTGTTTTTGCTGAGGAAGATTAGCCCTGAGTTAACATCTGTGCCCATCTTCCTCTAATTTATATATGGGACGCTGTCACAGCATGGCTTGATGAGTGGTGCGACGGTCCGTGCTTGGGATCTGAACCTGCGAACCCTGGGCCACCAAAGCGAAGGGCACGAACCCAACCTCTAGGCAACTGGGCCAGCCCCTGATTTGTTTTTTTTAACTGGATTTATAGGATTAAAATTTAACCTAAAGAATGATTTTTTTGGTGATTCACTTTTTAATGTACGCACCTTGTAAAACCTTCAGAGAGTCCTGAACACTGCAAAATAAAAGCAAGGAAAAGACATAAATTACAGGCAAGCACATTAGGCAAAATGTAGAAATAAACAGAGTTGTTGGCATCCCTGAAGTTGCATTATTCCAATCAAATAGAATCTAGATGAAATTGAAAGTCTATCAGTATATTCATTCATCAATCCATCCAAAACTGTTTACTGAGCCTCCACTTGGTGTCAGGTATTGTGATAAATATGGACACTGTAATGGCATCCCACACAATCCCAGTCTAGCACAGAGTACAGCAGATGTTTCTCATACAGGTTGGTGAATGTTAAGAGGGAAGGGGGCATAGGGCACTGTAGTAAAACTGCATGGTGGGGGCACTGCAGTCAGGAAACAGCAATTGCAAAACTGCAGAACTGAGAGGAAGCAGAAGTATGCAATAGTGAGTACAGCCCTAGCTGGGAAGGGAAATGGAAATTTTAGGAGAGATGAGGTTGGAAAAGTGAAAGAAGACATAACCTGTATGTTCTGCTAACGAATTTGATTTTCATTCTCAAGGCAACGGGGGGCTGTTGATGGAGTGGAATCAGGTCAGTCACATGCTTGCGCACAAAGACAGCAAAGCGAGGACGAGACACTGACAGGTCACATTTAATGGCTTCATTCCGCTCCATGTTTGTTATTACACAAACCTCAAGATTCAGTTTTACTAAAAATAGTTATCTTTTAATAGTTAGTTCAAAAGGTAACGGCATTATCAGAACATGAAACACTTCACAAGTGGCCCTTTTCCTTGTCCTAGCACAAGTGAACATCACTCCAGCCCAGAAACTTTCCTGAGCAGGTATCTTTTACTCTTATTCTGGAACTTTTTCCCACCTCTTCTTTTCCAAACCATTTTTATTATTATCTTAAGAGTCGACTTCCAACGGGAGCATTTTTTATTGCCTCCGCAATGGTTGTCTTTTGTTGTTACCCACTGGCACTTTGAGTATTTGTAGTTTGTAGGAATAGTTTGCAACTACTCAGTTGGAGTATGGTTTTTTTTTTTATGTCAGGTTTACATTTGATCCTCCAAGCTTGGTTTACATGAATAAAAACAAAACAAACAACTGGAAGTCAGTGAATCCAGCCATGTTCTCTTTCTAACACTGTGACTTTATCAAGTCACTTTGCCTCTCTCCATCTTAGATGCCTCGTAAGCAAAACCAGGGGGCTGGTCCAGTTCCAACTCTGTAACTTGGAGCTTTAGGATTCTCCCAGGGATACCTCAGGAGTCTCTAAAAAGATGTGACCAGGGAAGCAATTCTCCTTTTTCACCCTTTACTTTAAGCTATTCTTTTTTTGAAAACTCAGATAAATACCTGCTCTCCTAGAATGATCAGTCAGCTGAATCAATGCATTAAGCAACAACTGTTGGGCGCCTGATGTATGGCAGGTATTTTGTTAAGTCCTAGTTATAGGAAGACCTATAGAACCCTGACCCTTTCCTCAAAGATGTTATAGTCTGCTAAGAGAAAAACATGTAAATATATTATTGCAATAAAAATTGGTAGGTACTATTATAGAATTATGACAAAAGTACTATGGGTATTCAGAAAAAGTAGTTTCTGACTGTGGCTGAAGTAGTAAGGAAGATTTTGCAAAGAAACCTATGAACTGAGTTCTAAAGAATGAAAGAGACTGTGCCACGTGGAGCGAATTTCTAAACACACTGCAGTAGGAGAGCATGTCAAAGGGCCAGAGAGAGGAGCAACCAGGCAGGCTGGTCACAGGGAGGAGTGTGGCACTGATACTGAACCAAGTGGGCTTGCCTCCTGATGAGTTAAATAAGACTCTACACCAGTGGAAGTTGTCTCACAAAGTAAAGTGTATTTGCAGCAAATAGGAGGCCACGAGGAATCATTTCCAAAGTCATGGCGTCCCCAAACAAAGGGAAGCAGGAACTTTTATTTGGTTGGGGAATGAATATTCAAAAGGGAAAGGCAGGTATTCCCTTGCACAAGCTCAGTTGGAGAACAGGCTTCCACATAATGAGGCCTAAGCTCCTCTTGGGGAGATCTTTGCATTAAAAATAAGGCAGAGGTCATGGGCCTAGCTCTTGTGGCCAGGCTTGGTCAGTTTCAGGATGGCTGGTGGTTACATCTCCTTAACACACAAAAGGAAAAGAAACAACTTGGAAAAACAGTTAATTGCTTCCAAACCCACCTTTGAGTTTCTTGAGGCACCTGGTCTGTGACAGCATGGCTGTACCACTCAGTACATTGGGGACTGGACATCAGGAAAGGAAGACTGCAAAGTCATTTTTCTTCAGATTATAAATATTCTTTTATGCTGTCGTAAAGCTTTAGAGCTTCATAATTGAGGGAATGGAGAGTCAACAGAGATTTTTAAGGGGTAATGTGGCAAGATAGATTTGTCTCCTAAAAAAAGATAACATGGGTGTGGAATATGAAAGATGGGCCAAAGTAAGAAGAATCCAGCGAGGAGGAGGGCAGTAAAGAGGCTGTTGCAATAGGTCAAAAAGAAGGAGAAGAGGGATGAGCGGTGAGGAGAGTGGTCAGATTGGGGAGAATACTTCAAATTGAGTTAAAAGGACCTGGTGATTGGAAATAATGTAGTCCTCTAGCATAGGAAAACATGAGAGATTACTCTCCATTCCATTCCATTAAAGATGAAAAAACATTTTTTAAAAACTCTATTTCTCACAAAACATGACTAGCAACTCCTATCTCTCTCAGGTAAATATATAGTCAGTCCATTTGTGAAGGCTAATGGATGACTTAATTATGGCCTGGCAAGCTTCTCTAGGATAAGAGGTAAAGGGAAATTCCCATTCAGCAGTCCCCTAGATGGGATGACACAGGCATTATTAACAAGTTCTCCAGGCATTTCCCATCCTAATGAAGAATTAACACAGGAGTTCACCTTATCACTTGGGACATCTTGCCAGATAGTACAATCTGGAGTCTCTATTTTTGTTCAGTCACAAAGCTTGACAGTTAGCCATGGCAGGTTGCTAATCTTTGTGTTGCCTTCAAGTACGATATCAGAGTTGTGACTTGGCTTGGAGGGGGGTGGTGTCAGGACGGATTGTTTTCTGAGATAGCAGATGGTTTGGAAATCATCTGCCGTGACAAACCCAACTGACTCAAATTTAATTCTCTGTTCTTGGAGTGGTGATGAGAGAGGCAGATGCAGGAAATTATCTCTCCTGGTTTAACTGAAAGTGACAACACACTGCCTAGTCAGAGCATAAACTAGTAACAAGAAGGAAGGATAAATAAGGGGCGAGTGGGAGGATACTAATTAACTCTAATTTACTTCAAGTAAATTTCCGTAACTCAATGTTATTGCACATATGAGGAAAGTCGACTTATGCATTTGAAGGCTTGATTTTATAATTTTGCTCTTGAAGAATGAGATAATCAAACAACAGGAGGGGTATATTAACTAGGGACCTGGATTACAGTGACTCAGAGTGAGGTATCAGGTAACTGAATCTAGTCAGTTTACTCAGAGCAGGATGCAAATAGGTACTTTGGACATCTTGAATAAGCTCCGCCAAGTTAAAGGCCTCATGAACATTTTGTAAATATCCCATGCACTTTAATGCAGTCTGAGAGTAGAAGGTGGTTTACAATGATTTCAGAATTCTATTTGGCCGTTATTATTATTATAGTTTTTAAAATGTTTTCCCTGACATCCTTGCTTTGTAAATGAATATGCCCCAGAGACACTCCAGTAAATGAGATGAACTAATGTAAAATATTAAATAATTCATGTCCTTGGAAGCCACTGAGACTTTGCTCATGTTTTTGTAGAAACCAAACCAATGTTGTGATGCAGAAAAAAAAAGGCATCTGCATATGGAAATTTCTCCAGTATTATCTTTTAAGCCTAAATGTGTACTCAATAAGAAAAAAGGAGAAAAGGGAGCATGTGACAAGAATATAGCAAGCACCATTTTATAAGAGCAGAGATAACTAAAGGATTTTAATTTTAATTTGTTTCATTTGGAGCCCATTTCACTGGCTTTGCAATCACATCTATGGTTCAGAGTTAGGCTGGAGTGAGAGTAACAGGTGAGGAGGTCAGGAGGGATGTGGAGGGGTGGCTGGGACAGAAGAGGCAATGCTGAAGAGTAGAGGGCAGTGTGCAGTGAGTAAGGGCCTGGGGTATTTGCATTCTCCGTCCTGCCTCTGTCAAGGGCTGATTTGGGGCTTGTTATACAACCTCTCAAGGCCTCTGTTTTCTTATCCATAAAATGTAACAATAATATCAGGCTCACAGGGCCATTAAGAAAATTAAATGAGATAATATTTATAAGCAGATTAAAGTGTCTGGTACAGAGAAGGCACACAAAATTTGGAACCTATCTGACCATTCTGTTCCAGGAAAGACCTCATGCTGCCAGCTTCCCCTGAAAGGGAATTTCCAGATGTCCCCTCAGTAGTAACAGGGAGAGGGTAAACCAACAGAGTTGTGAGTTAATTTTGAAGACAAAGTTCTTGGTTTTAGATTCTAACTCTACTACTTACCAGTAGTGAAAGAGCGAGTTATTTAGTCTCAACTTCCTCATCTATATAATAAGGACAATGTTAGCACTTACCTTATTAGAGATCTGCAAGGATTAAATGAAATAATCTGCATTAAGTACTTAGTACAGTTCCAAGCACATGGCAAAGACTCTCTAAACATAACCTCTGAGTACCCATTGATTAGCCCCACATAACTAAGCCATGAAAATTTTATCTGTGATAAGGAACAAACACAGAGAATGATTTTTCCTCTCTAGCATAGCACAAAACTATGTGCTAGTTAAATGTGACAAAACTAGAGTTTTCAATTTAAATGTTGCTTAAATATGGTTTGTTCCAAAAGGAACTCTTGCCCTTTTAGCCAACAACGCTGAGCTATTTTATTCACTGTTTCAGAGGAAAGACTTAAAGCTATCAGTAATTCCACTTCCAGTATTAGAAGGCACAGGAGACTCATCAGAAGTAATCAAGAATTGAAGGATAATCAACTCTCAAAATAAAGAAACTGTAGTAGATGAGTTTGCATTTGTGCAACTTTTCTCCTGTGGGCACACCCAGTCCATACGGTGCAGGACGCTGAAACTCAAAAAAAGACTATTTCACATTTCTTACAAATCTATCTGGCTTAATAAAAGATAGCAGATTCTCATTTATCTAAGACAGCTTTTACATTTATTCTAGTGTGATATGTTATTTTGCTTCAAGTATGTGAAGACATGATGGCCTCACACAGATATGTAGTTGAGAAGGGAGGGGTATTTAAATACTGTTTCAGATAACTGTGGATACTCTTCTTTGATACTATACCAAAACTTGCCAGGAAAATAGAGGCAGCAATTATGGTGCATTCTGATAAACGCTAATGGTAAGGGAAATGCATGGTCCTATAGAAGCATATAGAGAGGGCTACTAATTAGGACTTGAATATCAGAGAAGACTTTCTGCAAGAAACGATGGCTAAGCTGAAACCTGAGTGTTAAGGGAGTCTCTCAGGAAGGGAAAATAGTCAAGAAAGGACACGGTAAGTTCATGGAATCAAAAGAGACTCAGAATGGCCTCAGTTTAGTGGTTACATTGAATGTTGAGAGGGGTTAGGGGATGTTAGAGAGAGTGGCAAAGATGAAGCTAAAGAGGTAATCAAGAGCTTGAATCTGAAGGCCATCTCTAAGTCAGGCTGATAACTTTGGACTTTTCTATAATAATAATGAGAATTTACTGAAGGATTTCAGAAGAAGAATGACAGCTCATGAAAGACAAAAGTTTCAAGAGAGAGAGACTGTGTAAGATAAGTAGAGAGGTCCAATAATATAAAGTGTTAAATGCATCCGTTGATTTTGGCCATAGCAATACTATTTGTGACTTAATTGAGAAAAAAATGGAAGATGAGGCTACATTGCAGTGAGCTAGGGAATGAATGGGAAGTGAAGATGGTGAGGGTAGGCTCGACTTTCAATAAGCTTGTCTGGGAGCAAAAGTTAGATAGGGCAGTAATTAGAGGCCACAAACAGCAGGAAGAGACTGAGGGGAAGCAGCCAGTATACCCTGGAACATCAAAACTGTGGATCTCGAAAAGGAGACGCACCCTGCTTGCAGAGATAGGCTGGACCTGCTCTCATTGAATGCACTATGATTTACATCTGGCTTCAGTGGCACTATTTCAAGGAGGCAAAAATCCTTTTAAACAATGCTTTGGCTGAGATAGATACGACAAATCAAAGACAGCACAGAAATGAACTAAGTAAATCCCATTTGGAATGATATTTTCATGCTAACTGAATTCCTCCTAGTATTTAAAATGGTTTCAAATGTCAAAGTTCTGACAGACCCTTTGGTTTTCCTTCTGTAGTTACTATATGGAAAATTTCAGGAGTGTGTGAATGCTTGTCATATCTGGCCTTTTCCTTAATAAATAGGGATATGATCATTTATGGGAATTATACACAAAAAAATTTTTTACATGTATTTTTATGATGTGTTATGTTGAAAGGGGAGAAAATATAATTTTAAAGCATGCTTATCTAAATATTGTGCAATGTAACATGCTCAACTTTTTTTGCTAATATTCTAAGATATATTAAAAATGTTTTGTATTTTTTAGTAAAATGGACTCAATAAGAAAATAAAAAATAAAAACAACAACAACAAAAAGGTTGATTGCAATTTATGATTAATTATTTTTGAAATCATTTTCTTTAAATGTTTTTTAAACAGCTCTCAAATAGGTTGTCATATTTTCCTCATTTTGCTTAGTCAACTTTTATATCCCAGAAGATGAAAAAGAAAATCATGGTTCAAATCCTAAATAAATAATTTTAGAAATCCAAATCAATGGTGCCTGAATTACTGAACTTCTACTTTATGCCAAAACTTAGGAGCGTTACTTTTTTAAAGAACAAGCAGCATGACTAAATTCAGAACCAAACCTGCAAGGATCCCTGAAGTCCCAGCCTCCTGCAGCCTGCATAGAAGGTACCCTGTTCGTTTACTTCTTCCGCTGAGGGAACTTGGGCTTTTTGTACCTGTGGATTTTGCAACCTATAAACTCAGTTGGTTACAGGCTCCGGAGTAGTGATTTTTAGTAAAGTTTAAATGGATAACAACACTTGGAAACCAGTTTATCAAATAGAATCAAGAGCTCTTTAATGCTACTAACCTGATTGAAACGGATGTGAATTTTGGCCCATGATCTGTTTCCCCACAATCTGGAGCTGTTGTGAAGATGTCTGTCATATATAAATCTTCCTGCAAGAGTGGCTGAGTGAGGAATACAAGCTTCCTGACCCACTGATCCTTGATAACCATGTGTGCATGAGGAAAGCCATCTGGGTTTATCTGTCCCTAACTCACGGGCCTGAGGATGACCAGAGTTTATAGCAGTCATTCCTCTTCCACATCTCTCTGGTGTCACCAGATAAATTTTTTCAGAAAGCTTGAAGCTGTAATAACTGAAGGCACTGCCATAGAAACAAGGCAGGACCATTAGCAAATCAGGGGTGAGATAAATATTCCAAAATGTACAATTACGGTGAAAACTGTCCACATCCCATAATATAATATATGTTTCGATTCAGGTATATGTGTGAGTATATGATGAGATATTTAAAACGGAAAACAATTGAATTACATTCAAGCGTTAGAAAACAGAGGATGCATTTGATAAGTATGTGATTTTATTTGCGAATGTGAATGGTTACACGAGAGCACTGTCAGTCTAGAGTCAACCAAAGAGTGCTGACTTCCATGTATAACAGATCCTGCATGGGGGCATCTGTTCCTAGAACAAGTGGTTGTGCGAGCTGACAGTGAATGCACCTCAGCAAATGAAGACCCACATGTACAAAACCAAGCAGGAACCACATGGCAAGACCGATGAAGTGGGTCGTGGTGCACATGGGTCACCGGTGGTAACACATTGTGTTTGGTAGGAATTTAATTTGGGTGCCATTTCCATCTGTAATTATGTTTCAGACTGTTTGTTTTTAAAAAAAAGTTTGATTTTCTGATGAACTCATCACTCACTGCCATGAGATGTGCCCTGCTTTACCCATGACCAGAGGGGAAGAAAAGATCATCTTGCTATTACTATAATAACTACAGAGTTCTACATATTGGTTCCGTATCCAAAATGTTCAAATAACAGTGATGGGAATACCTGTCTGTGCACATAATACTGAAAAGATTTGTTTTCTAAGCTTCCATGTTCTAGGAGACAACTGCTATATTCTAATCTCTATTTATCTTCTGGGATGTAATTCTTATGTTCAACAGTAGACCCTGACCTTTCTGCAGATATATATTTTCTGGGCTCAAGCCCTCCCCCCGGCCTCTGGGAGCTTCAATTTAGTGGACAATCTATGCCGCCCCACTTGCAAGCACCCTGTTCCCAAGGAAACAATAAAAAGATGTTAATAACAACAGTTAGGCACTATTATAGCCCAAACATGACCAGATCCACATGCACAACGTTGCAGCAACTTTGGAGCATAACTCAGGGTTTCTCTTCATTCTCTTCTTCCTTTCTTTGGAAAAGAAAATATTTTCCAAAAGGAATTAGTAAGGAACAGAAATTTTACTTTCAGTTTGGAAAGGGAGATGGAGGGAGATATTACATCATGTATTAGATGGAAAAACTCAATAAAGTCCCAACTGGGTATCCTTATTTCTCTTTTATTCCATCACCCCATGCACCACAGTATCTTGTCTCTTTTCTTTCCTTCCTCCTCTCCTTCTCCTAGCTTCTGCCTCCTCCTGCCCATCATCTAAAACTGCATTGTTCAAAAGATAACCACTAGCCATACATGGCTATTTAAATTTAAGTTAAATTAAATTAAATTAAATTAAAATCTCAGTGTCTCAGGTATACTAGCCACATTGTAAGTGCTCAATAGCCATGTCTGGCCAGTGGCTACCATATTGGACAGCACAGATAAAGAACATTTCCGTTATTGCAGAAGTTTTTACTGGATAATGCTGATCTAAAGCAGTTAAACTCTGGATCCAATCTTAATACTCCATTTTTCAAAAAGAAAAAAAATATAAGAAGAAGGTAGAAGAAGAGGAGGAGGGTGGGGAAGGAGGAGGAAGAATCCATGTCGCTAGCTCAGTCTACTTGTCGTAGAAAGCAGTTCAAGAGCTTCTTGTCCCAGCAGGAACTAGATAGCAACTTAGTCCCAAATCTACTTTCTTCTCCTCTAGGAAAGCAAATAGAGCCACAAGGAGGGTAGGAAGGAAAAGCCTACAAGCTTTATCTTCAGTAAAACTAGGAGACAGAGAACATCGGAAACTCCAAACTGTACGTGTGAGCAAAAGCAAGTAAAACCAGCAAATGGGCATGAAAGCTATAGCAATGCGAGGGCTGGGGAAAAGAGGATAACAGTGGACTAGAGGCAGCAGATCTTAGAAAATATTAATCACAGCACATATTAACTCCTAGAAAGGAAAACCCCTCTTAGGTGGAAACTACTGTGACAATGCACAATCACTATAGCTGCTGTGACATAAAGTACTGAAAGTCTCCTGGGAACCTGGCAGTGGCAAATCTAAGAAAGCACCATCTTTCAAAAGAGAAGAGGACACTCTGGAATGCAGGGACTGTGCTCTTGGGAGCAGTGTTTATGAAGGAACAGTAGTCTCAGGCTTGGTCGGAGAGGGAGAGGAGGCATGGCTGCACAGAGGGGTCATATTATATCAGACAGCTCATCTCTTTAGCTCCACACTCCTGGAAAACCCCATTCCCACTAAAGTCCTGCTAATATCTTGTTTGGAAAATTCAATTCATTCAAATCTAAGTAATAACAGCAACAAAAAAAAACCAGCATCCTGCTAGGTGTTGAATTGTGTCCCCCACAAAGGTATGTTGAAATCCTAACCCCCAGTATCTCAGAATATGACCTTATTTGGAAATAGGATTGTTGCAGATGTAATTAGTTAAGATGTGGTCATACTGGAATAGGATGCATCCTTAATCCAATATGACTGATGTCCTTATAAGAAAAGAAGAGACACGGAGACACAAGGAGAGAATGATACATGGTGATAGAGGCAGAGATTGAAGTGCCACTGCTGCAAGTCAAGGAATGCTAAAGATTGCTGGCAAACCACTAGAAGCTAAGGGTTCTGCCCTATAGGCTTCAGAGGGAACATGGCCATGCTGACATTTGATTTTGGACTTCTAGTCTCCAGAACGATGGGTCAATAAATATCTGTTGTTTTAAGCCATCTGTTGTGGTAGTTTTTTTATGGCAGCCCCAGGAAACTAATATAATCTTTTCAAAGATACTATAAAAATAGGGAATAGCAACAAAAATTTTTTATTTTCAAATAAAATTCTCCAGAAAAATGTTGTCTCAAAAAGGTAAAATTGCAACACATCCTTTCACCACAATTAAAGAAGCAATTACAGCCACGAAGGAAATACAAGGACTCAGGAAGATATGACTGGATAAGAGAAGCCAGATGTCTAGAGATGTGAAATCTGATAAAATTCAGAAAAAAAGTGGAAAGAAAAGAAAATTATTTTAGAAATAAAACTAAACTACAGGCTCACAGCGACAGAGACAGTGACACCATAGAAAGCACAATCAGACATGTATGTGAGAAAATGAGAAAACTAAATGAAAATAAACAGAAATAGAGATATAAAAAGGATTGAAGAGAATATGATACATGAAAGACAGGCAAAATATATCCAATATTCACATTACTGGAACCTCAAAGAAAACCAAAACAATGGAAGAGAACCAATATTTTAAAATATAACTCAAGAAAAGTTTCTTAAATAAAAGAAGACTTGAATCTACTTCTTGAAAGGGAAACCATAACTCAGAGAAGGGGAACACTATAACACAGAATGGTCAATATTGAGACTGAACCTGAAAACAATTATTTAATTTTGAAGATAAAGAATCTTTGGGCAGCAGGAAAAATATCAAGATAATTTTAGATGAAGGAAAATCAAGCTGATATCAGACTTCCCAGCAATTTTCTACCAGAAGACAGTGAAGAAACACTTCCAAGGAAAGAAAGGAAAAAACTCAAGGAGAAAGAGTGCCAGCCAAGCTTTTTATACCTAGCCAGATTGTCCTTCAAGTATAAAGGCTGTAGACAAATATTATCATGATGATGATAGTGATGATGATGATGATTATTTTTTTGGTGAGGAAGATTGGCCCTGAGCTAACATCTGTTTCAATCTTCCCCTTTTTGCTTGAGGAAGATGGTCCCTGAGTTGCCATCTGTGCCAATCTTCCTCTATTTTGTATGTGGGACACTGCCACAACTTGGCTTGATGAGCAGTGTGTAGGTCCACGCCTGGGATCCAAACCTGTGAACCCCAGGCTGCTGAAGTGGAGCGTGTGGACTTAACTCCTACGCCACCAGGCCGGCCCCCAGATATGATTTTTTAAGACATATCTGCAAGAACTCAAGGAACATCATTCGCACAAGCCTCTCCTAAGTATATCATTGAGAGATGAAATCCAACTAACTAAAGTATGTTAGAAAATAGCAGGAAAGTATAGATGGTAAGATTTTAACATACTTGAGACACATCTAAGCTAAAAGCAAACAGAGTGAAAAGTGATAAAATGAAAAGAAAATGTAACGTAGTTTGAAAAAGTACAAATAGTATAAAAATGAGAATAAAAGAGGGAGAAAAGTGTAAGTAAACTAAGCTCATCATTGCTTTACTTGGAACAGCTAAAAATGATATCATACGATTTAAAATTGGCATATCACACAAATCTTAAGTATTGGCCTCTGATTGTCTACCCAGCTAAACTCTACTGGTTCTGTGGGACCATGGAAGGACTTGTGGATTGCTATGCAGGGTTGGATCTGTAGGTAAGTACTAAACAGAATGAGTAATTAAACGGGGACAGTTTACATATCAGCTATGGCACAGTATGTCATTTATTTAATTTAAGCCTTGTTTGTCCTAGAATAACTGGCTTCCTAATCTTATTTCTTTGTCTCTGCTCTCTTTTTCTCCATTGTCATCTCCATCTCCCTCTCTCTTCTATACAAACCACTGAGGATTGACGCTGTTTACATCCACCTGAGGTCAGAATATTTCAAGTAAAATGTGCTTTGGCTGTATAAATGGTTGTCTGGAAAGATAATGCAATCTTCTAAGAGATCACAGCAGCAAAAGTTGACAAACAGACAGGGACTGTATTGAAATAGCTCACGGAATCGTAAGGAAAGGAAAGAACCACGCTAGGGAAGGACCACAATCAGCTCCAGGGAGGCGTCTCGGCTGTGGGAACTGATGAACAGCCTTTCCAGATGCTACCCTTGGAGGAATAAGCTCTGACTTTTTGAAGTATTTTTGATGCTTAAAAGTAAAACCCCAAGAAACTACATGGATCACATGCTATAACACCAGATTGCATCCAATGGGTAAAATACGATAGGTCCAGACAGAATAAAATTCACCGGGAAAAGGTAAAAGAAATGCTGAGTGTCAAAAGAAGCAAATGTCTACTAGACTAGTTATGATTTTGTGCCTACTCTGGTGAGTTGTAAGAAACGGACCAGATCAATTCATTCAGATCTCAAAGATGGTGGAGAAGTTAGGAAGTAGAGAGGAGTTGAAGAAGGCACAGGAATTAGAAGCAGTTTATGGGAGTTCTTCCTGCTCATCTCCGGCCCCTGTTCACCATCTCTCTTCCCAAACTTCTTCATCCCGTGGAGCTTATTCTGTACTCACACTCAGTCAAGCTTGTTCATATCTTTCTCCCTGTGACATGGCATGGCTCCTGCCCAGGGGCATAAAACTTTTCCAGTTGTTTCCACCTCTCTGGAATTCTGAGACAGCCCCTTAAAGAGGATGTGCCTCAACTTTCCCATCTTTTCCATGGCACTAACTGAATTAGTAGTAGATGCCTATCAAAATCATCTGTGGTACTTCTCTGTGGTGCCTGTGCCCACTTAATTGAAGGCTGCCTTGGAGCTTTCAGACTTTCCACTCAAAGGGATGTTCTAAGCTTATGAAAATATATTCAATCCCTAAGTCAAGTCTGTTCCAAAGAACCACTGGTGGTTGAGAAGCTACTGCAAAACCCAGAAACAGTTTGTCCAAGGCCAGTAAGTTGGCAACAGTTTTTTCATAAGTTTCACAATTCTGTACAAGTTTTTTCTGATTTGATATTGTAAAGATTCTATCTGCCTTCTCTTTAGGAGAGTTTGGAAAGCACTGGAAAAAAATGTAGGGAGTAATCAAATCTTTCTTAGGTGACTTTTTATTTTTGCTATGGTACCATCTGGAGTTAAAAAACAAAGACGAAACAAAACAAAAAACATAAGAGCCGCTCCATAAGCCATCTGCTACTGAAGGCCTCTGGCTATTCTCGTCCATCCCTACTGCCAAGGGAAGACCCCGAGACGAGACGCCACAAGCCCAAGGTGAGGATTCCGAATAGCAGCCTTTTCAAGAGCAGCAAAACAGTAGCCGTCGAAGCACAATAACAGATACTTGTCATTTTTGTATGTTTGAATGTTTTTGTATTCATAATAAGTTCATTTTGAGATAAACATGAAGATGAAAGGGCAGGGTGGCATTTTAATCATTTTTAACCAGGAAAAAGATAACTATTTTTTGGCAGGGAAACTTTCCACTTTTAGTGGGAGAAGATTGAGAGAAGGCAGAGTACACGGTCAGTTCCACCAGGTTCAGTTAATTGTTGACACCAAACAAAAATAGCCTCTCACGGTTCCCATTGTTCTGCAGCTGTTGGCTTCGGAAAGCTCGTTGTCTCCTTCCTTGTGACTAATCCCCACCGTTGCCCAGTTTCCTTTCTTGATTTCCTACCAGAAGTTATGATATGTCATAGGAAGAGAGGGCAACCCTCCCAGCATTTCTTTCCAGGCCTTTTGAACACATCTGTCGTGGAGCACTTGTCCTTTCCTTCAAATGCCTGAATTTCTCGACCGGCCGGGACTCAGAGCTGTGTTTGTGAGCATGCCTGCTTTAGCCTTTTGATAAGGGAGCCTAAGTGGCTTCCTGTTTGAAAGAGGTCAAAAAGACGTGAGTCTTGAAAGGAATGTGTGTACAAGTCTTAGGCCTAATGTATTTTCCCTTTTGAAAATCCCACTTTGCTTCTTGCTGCTTTGCTGAAAAGAGTTCTAGATTGCTGAAAATAGAATCTGCTTTCTGAGTTTAACAATTAGGGAAAGGGTTATGTCATGTAGCTATAGAATCCCATTTAATTGAATGTCAAACTTCTAGCAACTTACCTCTTCAGGACATAGAAATGAACTTCATTTCTATGTAAATTTTCACTTCATTTCTAAGTAAAAGGAAAAGACCACTAACATGGTTGCAAAAATTCCATGCACTAAGACCCAAACACTTTTCACATAGGAAAGTTTTAAAACTTAGAACACTGCCTGGCATATATTAAATACTAAATAAGTGTTTGTGGTTCTCATCAGAACTTATTAGCTGTTCTTAAAAGTAAATCTAGCAAACTTAGTTTCCACGTTTCTCAGAAAACAATTAAAAGATTACCAACAGCATTTTTGAATGATGGCAAAAGATAACAGCAAAATGAGAATGTTGTAAAAATCCGCACCTGACATCTAGCTATAATGACAAGACAGAAAATAAAAAACACGCAATTGCAGTAGTTGACACATTTAACCTGCCAAAGGATCTGAAATACATCAAACCATCCTGATCATCACAGTGACCCCCCTAAGTCATCAAGGAAAAATTTGTTAGGTTTCATCTGTTCTAAGAGTGTAACACAAGGTAATATTAAAAAAAAAATTAAAGTTTAAAAGGGGTGGACTAAAGCGCTAAATATGATTTTCATCAACTATCTTGGAAAATATACTTAAATAGGGCAACTCATTCATGGAGGATTTTAGTTCTCAATGAGGCCTTGCTAAATAAATCGATGCTGTCACAGTTGAGGATATTCCCTCACGTCGTCTAAGGGTCTCCGTGGGCATGGCCTAAAGACTGAAGTGAATTCCACAGCCCTTCTGTCCCCATGCTGGACCACTTCTGGCTCCTTTCAGAAGATAGCTGTCTGATTGTTAGGAAGCCTCCAGCTTGCCTTCCAAGAGAATGCTCCTTTGCTCAGGATGAGTCACCACAATCTATTTGCAACCCGCCTAATTGGTGTGTATGCTGGCGTTGGTTCCCCACTCAGCTGGGCGGTGTGGCTCGGACTTATGATTCAGAGTACCCTTTAGTTAGGTCTCCTGCCCATTTGTGTTTGCTACAGGCTCTCTCCAGGTCACCACACATTTTTTCCTCCTCCGTCATCATCAAAACCACTCGCTGCCACATTGCACCTCGCACTTAGTCCCCAGCAGCATTATACCGCATCCAGGCCTTTTACTTCATGCCTTTGTTCCCAGTGTGACCTCTCCCTGACAGCTCTCCTTCCCTCTCCCTCTCCCTAGCCAGTCATTTTCCCCAAGCTCAGTAGTTCTCAACTTGGGGCAATTTTGTCCCCCAGGGGACATTTGGCAATGTCTCCAGATATTTTCATTTTTCATAACCTGGGGTACTACTGGCACTTAGTAGATAGAGGTCAGGGATGCCACTGAACATCTTACAATGCACCCGCCAGTCCCCCAAAAAGCTTACCCAGTCCAAAGCTGCTGAGGTTGGGAGATCCAGCACCTCACTGGTTTCCATTCTGCAAGTCTCAGTTCAAATCTCACCTCCTTGGAGACTTCCCTGACCTGTGCTCCTCTCTGAGTGAGCCGCATTAACTCTTCCCTTTTAGGCCTTGCTAGGTCGCTCTTTCTTTGAGGTTTCCACATTGTAGCAAACTTGCCTTTGTGTGTGTGCGTTACAGAGTCGACTGGAAGCTGCTACCGAGCAGAGAGTGCCTTTTTCATCCCTGTATGGCCAGCACTCGGAGAGTGCCTGACGTCGTAAGTTTTAGAAAATGTTTGAATGAAAAAGGAACAAGCTTGTTTTAAGCTTTATGCCTTTGCTTTTCCGCTAATTATTTGGCAGCATTAGAGACATCTTGCTGATCCGCTTGAGAATATTTAACAATGAGTAAGTGGTCCTCATCTTCTTACGTTTCATGATGTCTGTGTTCTAGAACGTCTGGGCAGTGATGGCATCTTTGATGATAAACTTTGATGGTGATAACTGTACATTTAATGCTAACAGTGAGTCCATCTTTCACTGCTAATAATCTACTGTGTTGGAATTATTTTCTCTTTAAGAGGACAGTCACTGAAGTCAGATTGTCTGTGTTCAAATCTGAGATCTGCCGCTTGTGTGACCTTGGGCAAATTACTCAATCTCTCTGTGCCTCGGTTTCCTGACTGAAAAATGGGGGTGATCGTAGTACAACACTCATAGATTTTTTATGAGGATTAACTGAGTTAACATTTGTAAAATGCTGGCACCAAATAAGTGCTATAAAAGTGCTGGTGAAGCCGGGAGGGAAGGGCAGTATGGTCTCAGCGCCCACTGCTTGTCGTGAGTACATCAAACCAGGTAAACACATCTCATTCGAACACGTCACTCTGCCTTACTGCATTCCTGAAGAGAAAGGATGGAACCATGTTAAAAGATAAGAACAGTCACGATTTGCCCACTATGTGTCCTGGTCAGACCAAAATAACCCTCGAGAACTCATCAGCTTTTTTGTGGGCAGGTGATGGAGTGTCATATAATCTTGGCACAGGTACGAAAACCACTGATCATCTATGGTTGCCACCGCTGCTGCATTCTAATTTTCCTGCTTCAAACAGTGGCATTTTAATCATTCTGCCCATAGCAACTAATGTCCTTTAAATTAGCAATAAAAATTCTCATTCTTTTGGTTTATCCTTCCTGAATCAAGCTAATTAACTATCAGCTGAGAGCCCTTTAAATTATGGCCTGAATATGTTACATTTTCTAATTTATAATGCCTCATCTAGGCAAATTGAAAACCCAAAAAGGAGTGAATTAATTAATGTTAATTAAGAAGTACAGCATGCAAAGGATGCCAGGTCAATCTTGGGAGTGCGTATGGAAAGCCACTGTTGGAACTGAGTGGATGCTTTGCAGCACACAGCTTTGGACAAAGGACTTTGCCATGGTGGCTTTGTAAAGAATGGGAAAGGGAAGCCAGAGATTAGACTAGAAGCAGCACTGAAGACAGACAGCATATAACTGTACATTACATATATATAACATTTGTAATATCACGTACTTTCAGTAATCAGAAACCAAGGAACCACATCAACCCCTGAAGTTTTATTACAACATTTTTCTAAAATTTCCTTTTTATATTTTTAATCGGCAGATATTTTCTGAATGCCTCGTACATAAAGTTTTATTAGACGCTGAAGGAAATGCAAAGATGAGAGTGTCTTCACCTGAAGAACTTGAGTATAGAGCAGCACTGTCCAGCAGAACTTTCTGTGGTGAAGAGATGCTCTCCATCTGCGCCTCCTAGCACAGCTGCTACAGATAGGAGTTCAACACTGGAAACACGGCTCCTGAGACTGAGGAATTGAGGTTTAATTTTACTAATGTAACTGAAATATAAACAGCCACCTGTGGCTACCGTATCGGATACGTCAGGTCCAGAAGGTGAGAAATACTGCATACTGTGTATTGTTATTACTTAAAGATTTCCAGAGTTCTCAGTCAGTGTTTCTTTCATGCCATACCATTGCACTATTGTATCTCTCCTTCTCTCACACACAGGCACACACAACTCTGTTTTCTTTTTAGTGTAATGTTCATCAATTTAAACTGATTTTCCTCAGGGCTGTGATGATCAATTTGGAAAAATGAAGCATATCACAGTTTCTGGAGTGAAGAACAGAAAATAGCTGCATAACAAATATTATAATTTTATAATAAGAAGATGAAAAAATAGTTATATATAAACTATAGGAAAGTAAATTGGAGGGAGAGTTTGGGGGATACAAATGGTTCTCAGCAGAAACCTGTACCTCCTTCCAAGGGGAGTATCAGAATCTAGGAAGGAGCAGGGGAGAGGCTACGAGATTTTTATGTTGAACTAATTGGCACACGGGTTTACAAACTTTAAGAAATACTATCTCAGCTTAAAAACCGCTAAAATACATTGGTACTAAGGTGCTGAAGGGTCTTTTCACCAGGTAAGCCAGTATGCACATAACCATTATCTCAATGGACGTGAGAAATTCTCTGAGTGTTCTGGAGACCAACAGCTGGGTGGTCCCGGGGTTCTCCACAGAGCTGCTGACACAATTGCTAGTTGAGGACATTGGATAATATAATGTGGATTTTACCTTAATGTTCTTAAATGAAAACAAAGGTGTTAGGGATATAGTTGTGAAAACTGGTTTTATTCATAGTTTAACAAAGCACTATGAATAAACATAGTACATTCAAAGTACAGTAAGAGTGGGACTCATTATTAGGACAAATAATTGTTTCCTTTATTTTTCTTCAAATTCAAATCTATAATTCAATAGGAGTATTTTACAAGTAAGGGCTAAACCTAATTCCATGAATTTTGGTAAATTTACTTCTTTTTTCAAGTTATTTTATGTTCATCAACATAGTGGGTAGAAGATGGATTTCAGGTTCAACCATCTTCTTTGTTGAGCCATTAAGTTACTATGTTTCCTATTCACCCCATCTTTTTGTGGTTAGCTTGAACAATACCAATATTGCCACCTATAGGTCAAAATGATTTTTTGGTTTGTTTTTCAAGATCAAGATGAGGAAGAACCAAAAACCTTTGTAGAACAGATGATTTTGGATAGTTGAGTTTGATGGCTTCTTAAGAGTCATGGTTTTACCCACCATTTTCCTTTTCTTTTTCTTTTTTTTTAGTACTTTTGGGTGCAAACCTTTTTCAAAGATACTATGTAAGTCCCTGACTCTCAGCTACTGCACTGAAAATAATTAACTTTTCTTGATGACTGAGAAGGATCATCATCAGTACAAATTATGGAGCTAGCTTACATGGCCCCAGGCAAAGCCCTGCCAGACTGTTGCGGCGTTTGAGTATTCCACTCAGCAGAACATGCATTCACTGGTCTGGACCCTCCATTCACATTTCGCTGCTAACAGTATATATTCCTCTTTAGTAATTTCCATTCTTTCATGTGTTGCTCCCAGTTTCTGTAACTAGAAACCAAACAACTACCCTAGCTAGAGTTGTTTGCAAAATAAAGGTAATTTGGAAGTGAATTTGTGGCTAAGAATTCATGAATGTTACTTTAGGGATTTTGTAACTCCGATTTTGTCTCCTCAGATAAATTGTTGTAACTTGCTTCCTGATGCTGAGCTGTACTCCTAACAGGTGAGATTACTAAATAAGAGTTCTGGATAGGTGACCCATGAATGACTTCTTATTATTTCTAAGGCTTCTCCCATTATTTAACTTTGTTTTTATTTTCATAGGTGATAATTCTTTATACTTTAAATAAGATTTTAATTTTTAATAAAAAGTGTTTATGATGTCAACTATACTTTAAAATAAATAAGTTAAATTAAATTTTTTATGACATTAAAAATATTTGAAAATCTGTTATGTTCCCTATGTCTTCCAATTCTAGTTTCAGTATGCCATGTAACAGTTACTAAAAATGTTATATTTTTTTCCGAATTAGCAGAGTGTATTATTCTGAGCAAGAGTTAATGAACTTTAATCAACCGGGTAGCATACAGAACATTATTCACTACTTTTTAACTCATTGCATTCATAGATAATTCACACCTTAATGTCTGGCAGACTTTTAAAAACTAAATCACTTCAAACTTGAAAGTTAGAAGTACCAGATTCAGGTGGTTTGTGTGAAGCCTTGGTGGGTACCTCAGCAATTCAGAGAAACTTGAAGTTGACCTCATAGTCTGTCTTCTACTGTAGACTTTACTATTCATGAATAACATTCTAACTTGTAACTTTTTTGGAAAAAAAAGAGCTCTAGTTAGACATCCATGATTTTTATTTGGAAAAGTTATTATCTCTCTATATCAAATATTTGTTTTTTATTATATTTTTAAAAGGAATATCAGATAAATGATAACTATCAACCTAGAATTATAAACCCAGTTACACTGCCATTTAAAAATTAAGTTAAATTAAATTTGAATGAATATCAGATAATATCCACAAATAAAGAGAAATTAGATGAATTGGGGAGGGGCTCAGAAAGTACACCATCTAGTCCATCTTGAAAAGACCACTGGACAAACAGTGTTTCTCCAGATGCTCTGTGAAGAAACAAATCCCACAGTTTAATGAATTTGGGAAAGCGCTCACATGATAACCCCTTCTTAGATATTCACAATTCACTCTACAGTATTAAATACTAACAATCCCACAATGAATAAATATATGCTCCTTTGACCCAAATTTCCCAAATTTATTGGACCTTGGAGTCCTTTCCTCTCCAAATGCCTTTTAACGTCCTACTGAACGACTATATCGGGGCACACATTCTGGTTGCCCCTGGGCTGCTCACAGATATTTGCTTCTCCCCTCTTTGCAGGCCATCATAAATTTGCATTTCTTTATGTCTTCTAAAGTTTGACATCACCAAATCACCTGCATTTGTCCAGATAAATGTCATGACCTGTGTCACTTCTGGGCAGAGCTTTAAGGGCCATTGTGCAATTTGACACATTCCCCTTTCCCTGCAAAAAGAAGCTAAAAGCATATGTCAAGGTGGAGCCTGGGTCAGAGAATGACTACAATGAGCAGAGCCCCCTGCTACCTACAGGAGGTGAAGAGTGAGCAAGGAATAACCCTTTGTCGGGTTTTAAGCCTCTGAGATCTGAGGGTTGTTTGTTATGGCAGCATAACTTAGCTCATTCTGAGAGATACACTGGACTATGCAGCAAAAAACTTAAAAGTATCAAATGATTTATAAGATTCTCAGATGAATCATAGCTCCAGAAACAAACTTTAATGGGGTTCTGTAGCAGCTTTGCCTTCTTTAAAAATCTTAGACATCTCAATAAAGGAAAGGTGGATACATCAAGAATGTTCACTTGGTGAAATTACGGTCAAGCTAGAGGACCTCACTTATTGGTTGGACTGAAAGCTCTGATAGTCTTGCAGGCACACAAATACAGCAGAGGTTAGCAGTTATTCACTCTCTTGGCTCACCTCCCCAACAGCATTTCTTTCTGCACACCATCCCCACCACAGCAATTTTATATTGCTCTTACTACTTTCATAGGATTAAAAGTTCCTGCAAGTACAAGTAGGTCTATGAACTTGATGAAGAGGCTAACTTAAAGTCGTTATTGTTTTTCCTGAAACTAGCTCTCCACATTTGCTTTCTGGATGTTAATGAAAAGACTAAATTAAAAAATATATATATTTTGGTGCTCCAGTCACAAATGGGAGTTCACATTTCTCTATTGAATAAAGTAGAAGTAAAAAGACTTCTTTAATTGTAGCCTGAAGAAGAGACAATTGATGTTATGTGTGAGGATACAAAACAGCTTCTCTTTCCTGCTAGGAACCAAGTTTCTAGTTAGAGAAAACTTCACAACATCAGTTTACACTTATATATGGGACTGACCTTTTCTAAAACCATAATAAGAGAAAACTCAACATGAAATAATCTCTCAGTTGTCAAAACCACATTTCTGTGGACTTTTTAAGCCATCCTAGTCTTTAGTCCCTAACTTTTTTTTTTTTTTTTGCCTCAGAACCCTGGAAAAACTGAACCAATGACACACTTTAGATCAAACTAAAAAGAGTATGAGCTTATTTTCTGCTAAAGTAGTAAAGTGTTCCCTTGATTTTTTCAGCCCTTCTGTAGAAACATTAATTCTCCAATCTTCTAGAATTTGCTCATTCCTTCATTTAACAATCACAAAGTAGTGAGTGTCCACTATGAGTTTGTCATTGGGCATGCAAAGAAAGTGATCAACACATCTTCTCTGCGTTTAAAACAATTCAAAATTTTGAACTTTACTTTTCAATACAGTAACCACTAGCCATGTGTCACTATTTAAATTAAATTAACTAAAATTAAAATTTTAGTTCTTTAGTCACACAAAATCTATTTTAAGTGTTCTATAACCACAAGTAGCTGGTGGCTACCATATTGGACGTTGCATTTGTAAAACATTTCCATCATCACACAAAGTTCCGATGAACAGCACAGATATAAAACATGAACAGCATCACAGAAAGTGTTACTAGATAGTATAGGCTCTAGATAATAAAACTGACATGTTTTTAAACAATAATATAGTAACAACAATCTTAAGTTAGGAGCACATAATGTCAGTAATATATAACTTTAGGGAAATTAGAGGAATGCAAAGAAAATTAAGTAGAAGATGGCCCAAAGGACAAAGGAAGGTCATTCTAGACAGAAATGTCAACATGTGCCAAGGCTCAGGTGTTTGACATAATGTGACCTGGGAGGAAGCTTAGTATGGCTAGAATGGAGCACAAATACAAGGGGATAGTAGGAAATGAGGCTGCGAGCCTCATCAGGGGTCAGATCTTGGAGGGTTTTGTTTGGTATAATAAAAGTTATCAATATGAATCTCAAGGAAAGCCAAAAACATATTTTAAGCAGAGGTGTAGCATGGTCATATACTTTTTAGAAATATAATTCAAAATCTGCTAAAGATAGATCAGTAAACCAAGGCAAACTTCTGATTCAAATATGTGGGAATGATAGAAAAGAGAAAACCAAGCAAAACAAAACCAAAATGTTGGATTTTAAAAGAATATACATAATTTTGTGGACTAAAATATAAAAAGGAAAAAATTGGACAGCATGGCTGAAGCCATTGGTCTATGGGGCTTCATATCAAAAGTGCTCCAAGTCAGATAAGGACCAGACGGAGACTTACCCCTTGAAGCCAGGACCAGGAAAAAAATCAAGTCATTTCTCGCATCCATGAGTAGATTTGAAATACCCCTAATGCCATGCAGAAAATAAATAGCCAGAACAAATGAAGTAATACCTTTGAATTTCTGGAGGAAAATAACCATCAACCTAGAATTATAAGCCCACTTATACAGTTATTTAAAAATCAAGGCAATATGACTCAGCAGTTTGTCATTTGGCTCATGGGCAGAGGAAGAATGCAGCTAGCTGTGAGAATTAATGTGAATTACAGGACACACTTATCATCAACACTTTGAACACACTTGCAGCCCTGGTTTCTTCCCAGAGCTATGCCAAAAAAAAATTTTTTTTCAAGGAGAATAAGATATTTTTAAGTATTAAAATAAACCGAGAGATTTTTACCACCCATAGTCCCTTATTAAAAAATTAATTAAGGGAGGTACTTAAGCAAAAAGAAAAGTTGAACCCAAAGGGAAATCATGAAATACAAGAAAGGATGCTGTTCATAGAAATTTAAAAATAGGTTAGTAAGCTTAATTGACTATTAACTGAAAAAGAATAAACTGTAAGAAAGCTGTAAAACCTATTTTATTAACTATAAAAACATAAACCCAATATTTTGTGATAAAAATAAAATTAAGGACTTCTAGTTTGTGGTCCAGCATGTAAGGAGCTTGGAAGTCATCACACCATCCTAATAAGTAAAAAGCTGAACAAACTGAAAATCAACATCTCTTCCTAGATTCTTCAGAAAATTGAGGTCACAGGGCAAACCGTTGCTCCCCAAATTGGAAACACAGACCAGCATATACAGAGAATCGCAGCTTATTGTTGCAGAAACCCACAAACATCAACCCACACCAGGACCAGTGCTGTAGTAGAAAAACTTAAGCTATAAATTGGGGAATTATACCAAACATCTAAAAAAGAAATTATACCAATACTCTACAATCTCTTCCAGAACATAGAGGCAGAGGGAATGTCTCCTAACTCATTCTATGAGGCCAGCATTACCCTAACACCAAAACCAGACAAAGACATTGCAAGAAAAGAAAACTACAGATCAATATCTCTCATAAACATAGATGCAAAAATCCTTAACAAAATATTGTCAAATTGAATCCAACAATGTATAAAACAAATTATACACAATGACCAAATGGAATTTACTCCAAGTATGCAACATTGGGAATATGGTTTAACAACTGAAAATCAATTAATGTAATCCATCACATCAATAGGCTAGAGAAGAAAAATCCCATGATCATTTCAATAGATGCAGAAAAAGCATTTGACAAAATCTAACACCCATTCATGGTAAAAAAAATCTCAGCAAACTAAGAATAGAGGGGAACTTCCTCAAATTGATAAAGAAAATCTAAAAAGTACCCTATAGTTAACATCATACTTAATGTTGAGAAATTAGAAGCTTTTCCACTAAGGTCAGGTACAAGGCAAGGACGTCCCCTCTCTCACCACTCTTTTTCAACGTCATGTTGGAAGCACTAGCTAATGCAATAAGATAAGGAAAGGAAAGAAAAAGTATATAGATTGGGAAGGAAAAAATAAAACTATCTTTGTTCACAGATGACATGATCATCTATCTAGAAAATCCCAAAGAATCACCAAAAAAAAAAACTTCCTGGAATGAATAAGTGATTATACCAAGGTTGCAGGATATAAGGTTAATATACAAAAGTTAATTGCTTTCCCATATGCCAGCAATTTGAAATTAAAAACAGAATAGCACTTACATTAGCACTCAAAAAATGAGATACTTAGATATAAATCTAACAAAATATGTACAAGATCTACCTGAGGAAAACTATAAAACTCTGATAAAAGAAATCAAAGAATAACTAAACAAATAGAAAGATAGTCCATGTTCATGGATAGAGACTCAATATTGTAAAGATGTCAGTTCTTCCTAACTTAATCTGTTGATGCAATCAACTCCAATCAAAATCCTAGCAAATTATTTTATGGATATTGACAAACTGATTCTAAAGTTTATATGGAGAGGAAAAATACCCATAATAACGAACAAAATATTAAAGGAGAAGAACAAAGTTGGAGGACTAACGCTACCTGACTTCAAGACTTACTCTGAAGTCACGGTAATCAAGGCAGTGTGGTATTGGTGAAAGAACAGACAAATAGATCAATGGAACAGAATAGAGAGCCCAGAAGTAGAGCCACATAAATATGGTTAACCAATCATTGACAAAAAAGCGAAGGTAATAAAATGGAGAAAACCTTTTCAACAAATGCTGATGAAACAACTGGACATCCACATGCAAAAAAACGAATATAGACACAGACTACATCTTTCACAAAAATTGACTCAAAATAAATCATAGATCTAAATGTAAAATACAAAACCATAAAATTCCTAAAAGATAACATAGGGAAAGGTCTAGATGACATTAGGTTTGGCGATGACTTTTTAGATACAACATCAAAAGCACAATCCCTGAAAGAGATAATTGATAAGCTGGACTTTATTAAAATTAAAAACTTCTATGAAAGACACTGTGAAGAGAATGAAAAGACAAGCCACGAACTGGGAGGAAATATTGGCAAAAGACATATCTAATAAAGGATTTATATCCAAAATATAAAAAGTATTCGTAAATCTCCACAATAAGAAAACAAACATCCTGACTAAAAAGTGGGTCAAAGACCTTAACAGACACCAAAGAAGAGATACAGATGGCAAACAAACATGTGAAAAGCTGCTCAACCTCATATGTCATTAGGGGATTGCAAATTAAAACAAAAATGAAACACCACTACACACCTATTAGAATGGCCAAAACTCAAAAGACTGACAATGTCAAATGCTGACAGGAATGTGGAACAATAGGAACTCTCATCCATTTCTGGTGTGAATATAAGTACTATACAAGACTATAGTACTTAAGACAGTATGATCTTGGCATAGTGGTTGACAAGGAAAACTGATGAAATACTATAGAAAACCCAGAAATAAACCCATGTGAATGAGGAAATGTGATATATGTAAAAGAAGATATTAAACTAATGAGGAATGGATAGGCTATTTAATAAATGGTGCTAAGACAATCAATTGTCCATATTAAAAAATTTGGATAATTACACTATATACTAAAATTAAGTCTAGTTGTCCTTGTGAATTTGCAGTAAGACAGAACTTCTTAATCAACACACAAAAGTACAAATCCCAGAATTAAAGATTAATAAAGTTAACCACATTAAAATGATAAACACCTATAGAGCAAATGCTTTCATAAACAAAGTTAAAAGACAAACCACAGACTGAGAGAAGATACTCATAATGCATGGATCTGGCAAAAGATGAGAATTCTTATAAATCTTACAAAGAAAAGAATTCCTACAAATCAATAATCTGATAAGAAAAAAAGAGAAAGAATATAAATAGGCTCTTCTCAGAAGATAAAACCCTAACGTCCAATAAATATGTGCAGTGATTCTCAATTTAACCTCCAGAGTAATCAAAGAGATGCAAATATGATAACATTGGCAAAAATTTTAAAATTAGACCATGCTGAGATATTGGTGAATATGTGAAGAAATAAATTTGTACAACCATGTTGGAGAACAAATTTTCACTAAATTTGTTGCAAACGTGCATACCTACAGTCCAGCAATAATACTTCCAAGTGTGTATTCTTAAGAAACTCTTACACATGTGCACAGGGAGATATGCACAACGATGTCCATTATGGGATTATCTAGAACAGTGACTATCTTAAAACAATTTAAATGTCCATCATGGTGGATAAATATATTATCATATATTCATAGCATGATATAGAAGAGACTTCTATGTGCCCAATGTGCAGAGTAAATGTTAAGAGTCATAAAGAATAAGTAAATCTGTCTCTTGGCAGCTAAAACCGAGATAGCAGACAACAAGATATCAATAGTAAGTCAATAAAACCCTCGAACTTGTTGATCATATCTGCACTTGTGATATTTGAGATGTGCTCTTCCAAGGCACCTGTCAACGTAACACGAAGAATAAAGCAAATGTCAGCTCAGCACTTCTGGATCTCTGGTATAAAGGACCCCTCTTAAGGCATGATTGCTAATTGAAGAGTTTAGTTCTTGCATTGCTGCCTTCTTTAAACCTTGACTTCATTGTTGTTTAAACTTCCAACTCATTATGTCCCTTGTGCCACCAAATGTCCTCTTTTGTAATACAATTAAGCATAGACAATACATCTCCTGTTCACCAAATTATTGCCCTGTAAGACTCTGTTGACCCTATTGTTAATTCTAATATTGGAATAAGGAAATGCACTCATGAAGGGATATAAAAGACTTTACTCCACTTATAGCCATTTCTTTGCCTGGGAGAGGACTTACATCACGCGACTGACTTGCATTCATTGCTAAATTTAGACATAGATAACCTTTTATCCTTTGTGACTAAATGAAAATAGCTTGTTTTCTTTTTATGGGGAATAAATCATCTTAAAAATATACCAAAAAACAGTAACTAGAAATTTTTTACAGAGCACTTCTTGGTTATTCCCTCTCTCTCTCATCTTAGTACAGCTGACCTTCTGTTTGACTTTATTAAATTAACATTTGTTAAGTGGAGCACAGGGTGCCAGATGATGAGCCAGGGTTTAACAACAGACCAAGAAGAGAAACTGAAGTAATCAAAGTAGAGAAGTTTATTACTCCTAGGCCTGGAGGAAGTAACGGTACACCACGCAGGGAGGTCAAGGCAGAGTGCAGACAAAGAGAGAGAGGCAGGACCTGGGGCATAAACCTCTAATAGGGTCTCTGGGTGGAGTGCTTTGTGGTTCCCTGGCTAGGGCTGGATTGCTCAATTTAAATCAAAAGAGTGGGATTTTGGTAAGCCCCATGGGGGTCTTATCAAAGGGGCCCCTAATGCACGCATATGCTGGGAGGCAGGGGAGACTGTTGATCACAAGGGCTGTTGGGGAAGCCATCTCAGGAACTTACATTTACTTGTGACTCTGGGGTCTGTTTTCTAGGGCAAGTGCTTGCATGAGGGACTAGTGTCAGTTTAAGGTCCCTGCAGGCCACTTGGCCAAACAAAATGGATGCTGAGGCAGCAATACCATGGAGTAACTTAGCTAAACTCTTGACACCTTCAGATGTGAGGAAAATCTAGGTGTGACACCTGCAATACTATGAGGACCTGAGGATAGATTTGCTTCTTCAGGCTGGATAGATGGATTTCCTCTTTTTTCCTAAGAGTTTTATGTTCATCCCATCTAATTGCTGAACTTCCAGCAGCATATTATTTGCCAGGGTAATTCCCCAGACATAAGAGAAGAAGTCATTGGTGCCCCTGGTCTCAGACCCACAGTTCATGTCTCTATACATAGGACATTGTGGTCTAGCCACTGGTGGCTGAGAGTTTGTTTGTTTGTTTGTTTTTATTGAGGTATAATTGACATACAACACTTGAGTTTTATCATTAATGCGCATAACGCCTTATGGTGTAAAGTGCTTGTCCCCCAGAGTCGTCACTCAGCTCCTCTGCCATCGGGTCTCCTCGATCAGTTGGGTCTTCAAGCCTGACCAATAAGAGCAATGAGCCATATAACCAAGATGCAGAGAGGAAAGCGGGTTGTGATCCAAGATCACGTCGTGCCATAGCTTTGTATGCACTAAGAGGAGGTGCTGGGTCATATACTGAGCATGGTTATTTTCATAATTCTATTCAGAAATAAGGCAGGGCAGAGTAGGAACACAGTCCAATTCCTGGGAAATGGGTAGGAGCAAAACAGAAAGTGGGTTCTCTGCCTAGCTGTTTGGGTTTTAATGCAGTGGCATTCCTTGTCCTCCCAGTGCCTCTCAAGCCTTTAAGCACCAGTGTACCCAAGTCCCCGGCAGAAAGTGGCCAGATGCGGACTGGTTTCTCCAGGGAGTTATACTGCTCCATTGCATCACAGAAGTGCCTGCCGTGCTATCTGTATTAGTCAGGGCAAATTACCATTAGCTATTGTAGTGACTGATCTCAGTGGCTTAACGTACGCAAAAAAGGAAAGTTTATTTCCTGTTCTTGACACAGTTCTGCGTAGGTCCAGCCCTCTCCTGAGAAGTTCTCCTTGAAAGTTCATCTCCTTGATGACTCAGGGAACCAGCCTTCTTCCATTGCGTCCTTTGGTCATTTCAGGGTTTTTTTCTTCCAGTCATAAAAAAAAGAGACAGAGAGAGTGTGAGTCGAGATCATGAAAGGTGTTCGAGAGGCCAGACTTGTAGGTAGTATACATCACTTTTGTTCACATTTTATTGTCCAGAACCCAGTCATATAGCCCCAACCTAATGGAGACTGTGAAATGTGGCCTTTCTATGTGTCCAAGAAGAGGAGGTAGGATTGGTGCGTACCTAGCAAGCCCCTGACACACTATTTTCTGATGAGACCAACAAGGATTTTTCCACTCAGTGGTACAGGCTGTAAAAGCTCCTGGTAAATCGACCAGCAGTCTTCTCATTGTTTCTAGTCAGCAAAAATCTGGAGGCTCAGCTGGGTTAAGTCTAAGGCTAACTATATCTGGCTGTTGCTTGAAGGTTCAGCACACCCAGAATTCTGAGACCAACCCTGTTTCCTCTCAACTTAATTTTGGAAATCTAGGTCAACTAAGTAAGTTATCAGCAAGAAGTGAAGTGTTCTCTTACTACAGCCGTGATCCTGTGTCCCTTAAAATGTTGGGCCCTGGAGACAGACTGTATGGTTTGCACTCTGGAGTGCTACCTATGTGACTTTGGGCAAGTTACTTCATTTTCCTTCTCTGTAAAATTGGAATAATATACATAACTCCCTGGGAGTTTGTGAGAAATAAATTTGAAAATCTGTGAAAGGAATTGAACACAGTGCCTAGTTCCTGAGCCATTATTATACCATCATTACCAATATTTACCAATGTAAATAACTGGGTCCTCGTCCTGTTTCCCCAGAACCTGAATAACCGTCCATACTGATCTTCGGCTACGTCCAGGGAAAGGCGTGCTCTAGCTTTGGGAGAGGAGACAGGTAGGGGAGACATTCAGAGGGTGAGACAGTGAGACAATTGTGAGTGAGCAAAGCTCCCAAACGAGAGATCTTGAGTATTTTTTAAAGGTGTTTGCATAAGTAAAACATTACTCTTATTCATAGTCATATTATTTCATTCCCTCCCCCCAAATTTTCCCTAGGGATTCATTTCTCTCACTTTAAATCCAGTCAACTCATTCAGGGTCCTGATGACTTTACTAGAACATGCTGGAGCTCTTATTTTAAATAGCTTCCAGTTTATTAAAAAAAAAAAATAGATAAGGTGACCAGTTTTCTCCTTTATCAGGCATGAAGTAATCAAGGCTTTTTTACATCTGTCTACTCTTTGGCATGTGGTTAAAATGCTTTCTCTCAAAAAAATTAAAATCAAATGAAAAGATTGAGCAGAATCCTGTCAAATCTTTAGACATTGGAAAATCAATCAAAGAATTGGAGAGATCCTCACTTCTTAACTACACTATCCCCATAATTTTGCCCTTTTAATTTTGCCTACATTATAGCTCAGGATTATCAATAATGAGAAGAGAGTAAGTTTAAGGGGAACAGTTCACTCATGACACAGTTTAGAGTAGTTGTTCCTAATTTAAGTTTTCAGACCCTCAGGCTCATGTAAATAAGTACCAAAAGCAAAAAGCCACGTGAAAATCATACATTTACTTGTGGAATAAATACATGGATTAAATAAAAGAGTAAGTTTATTTTGTCTGAACTAAAAAGCACATAAACCCAACATGACAATACTCATCATATGCTCATCAAAGCTCCGTTGGCAGTTACATCTGTTGGACTAAAAGATCAAAATAAGCAAATAAATAGTTGCTTAAGGAATTCAATTATTTTGTTAGAACAGTTATCTCAAAACATAAGCCCCATGAGTGAAAAACAACAGGGAGAATTCTGCCTTGGTGAAAGAGATCGAGAACGCCTTCCCCTCACCTACCCATCTCTAGGGTGGGTCAAGCATCTAAGGTTGATTGCTAATTTACCAATAATACAGGTCTCTAGATAAAACTGTGAGCAAAACCTTCTATAGACTTACTTTAACGCTAGCCGTTGAACAGGTTAATATTCAGGGCTCCCACACGCGGCTGCATGGTTTGTGTGTTATACAGCAGCGCCAGGCTGCAGGGGGCGAGGGGGCTGAAATCCACCCACGCCCAGGAGCCCAGCTGTGCTCGCAGGGCTGCGCCTGCGCTGAGGGGGTGCCTGTTCTTATTAGCAAATGGCACCACAGAGGCTACTGGCAAGCCTGTTCCTCTTATTCAAGTAAACCAGACACGTTTCTCTTTGGATCTGAAAGGTTAGCCTTCAGCCTAGAAACACTCTCAACAACCTAGGTATCCAATTATGAAGAATTAATTATGTAATTTCCAAACTACTCCAAACTTGGTTTCAAGCTGCTGAGGGGAAATTGTGTGTACACACACACAGACACACACACAGATATGTTCATGTATAGATAAAAATATGCTCAGCTGGACAGCTGGTTCAGATACAGGAAAAAGTATATTCCTCTGATACGGGTCAAGTAATTGATCTTAACAGCCACATTCCATAAAAAGACATTTTGTCGTATAAAATGAGAAGACTCTCACGGTCAGAGAAAGATAGCCTTTATAGATTCTGTAATTCCCTTACATACTCTTCTAGTAACGCTACTAGGATCTAACATTTGGATTTTATGACCCAAACACAATTATACCTTTAGGTTCTAAAATTAACCTAACTCTTTTACCAGGTATTCATGACTAATGTTTTGTATTCATTAAATCCAAATGTCACAATGTATTTTTAATAAATAGACATAAATAACCTAATCCCAAAAATATCCAAGCTATCTTCTGTGTCCTTAGGGAGCTTACACAGCTTCTGTCATTATAAAATGGGGACAGGACAAAGCTGTCAAGTATTTACCTTTCCATTTTCCATTTTCTAATTTCTTTCCATTGCTTCCTTTACTAGACCTATTCCAAACTCAAAAATATCATACTTAGTAAAAAGGCCCCATTTTGTTATCCAAAACTTAATTTTTCTTCTTTGGTGGAAAAAAGTGGTTTTATTTCACTGATTTTTACTCTACCTACTATTGGAAGATTCTTAAAGGTTTAGCTCTTTCATTTCTGACCACTATCCATACCTTTATCCAAGTAACAGTCAGTCATTCAGTCTCTCAATTTCTCTCTCTACCCATTCCCCTGCAAACACACACACACACACACACACACACACACACACACAGGCTAGAGGAGACATCTGCTTCTTTGTTTGCTCTTGCAAAGACAGGACTCAGGTAAATAGAAGAGTTAGTTATTAGAGGAGGACTTAGGTAGAGAATAGGATGAAGCTGTGAAGAAATAATCTGGAACCATAAGGGAAGTTTGAAAAGAAAGCATTATAGGAAAATAAATAAAAAATGATTAACATCACCTACTATGTGCCTTACACTGGGCTATATCTCCCATAGTAAATACACAAGTAATATAGTCACATACCTAGATATCCCACAGATACCTATCTACTAATGGAAATAATGTAGTAACACCTGAAATTGTTAGAGTATATTTTAGTAGTAACTAAAAGTCGAAACAGAATTCATAGATTCGATGGTTTGCAGTGGTCAGGAAAGCTTTCATGAATGTGAAGGGGCTTGAATGGAGTCTTCAAAGGAGTAAGATTCAGATGGACGACAGAATGGAGACAGCCATTCCTGGCAAAGGATATGGCACAAGCAAAGTCCGGGGAGAGGAGGTGAAGAAAACATGTTGGGCAGGGAGAGGGAGATGGAAGGAAGAGAATGAACCAACAGAAACAAAGCGCATTCTAGAATATAAGGTTGCACTCTTCAGGTGGGTACTGCACTCCACGATTGCCTGCTTATCCATCTTACAGTTGGAATTAGAGTTTCCTTGTTTAAAACTACAGATTTAACATTTTTTCCGATTGTTTTTTGATTGAGTGGCCTGCCTCCAGCACAGGCTGCTACTGACAATTGCTCAGAGACGGAGATGGCGAAAAAAATATCTAAATAATTCAGCCCTTGTTTCAAAAGAGGATTTTTCAAAATACAGGAGCTGTTTTAAAAATACAAACATGAAGCCGTCATTCTTCTCTCTTTACTCAAAGGACAATGGCCATCCTGTGTGAGAAAAGGGACAAGTGTGTCTAGCATGCTAACTGAGGAGGCCGCAAACACCACTCCTCTTCCTGAGAGTGAGAAGCCCTGAGCCTGTGTGGAATTTTATTCCGTAGAGCACAAGTCGAATCACGAGATTCAGGTATAGTAAGCTGGAGGCCTCTTGTCCCTGGGGAAAGCAAGAGATAGTCTCAATTGCATTGTTTCAAAGGCCAACCTCAACGAGCCTACTAAAAGCAGAGCCCCATCCTTCGCCCTCTCAAAGTGCAAACTCAATTTCTTTCTCCACATCTCAGGAATAGTCCCTCTGCCTCCTCCAAAAGTGTGTAGCAAAAAAGTTATTCCCCCTGTGCATACCTTTCTGGAGCTGATGCGGGGACAAGGTGACATTTGCTCTGTATTAGTCCTTGGGTTATTGACAACGACTTCTCTATCTTGTGTGAGCTTGAATGAAACCACGGCATGTGAAATATTGATGCTAATGATAACTATGGAGACACCTGGCATTTGCTCTCTAGTCCTCTGACATTTGTGTTTCTACTTTGATTTTTTTGGCTCACACTCAAAGCTAGATTTCCTTCGTGGCACCCTGCCTGGCAGGAGAATCTTGTCTGACCTGGGAAGAGTGACACTGTGTTCTGGAGAAACCTTTGCAGGGAGTTGGATCAAAGTAAGAGAGAAATGCAATTCATTTGCCTCTGTTGGAGCCAGCGTGTCTCCCTGCAGAGACTTTCGGAAGGAGAGACACGCACCAGCGGGGTGCGTGCTGCACGGTGTTGCCGCAGGCCACCTGTTGTCAAGGCTGAGGCTGGACAAGATCATCCCAGTTCCAGAACACACGTGCAGCCTGACAAACTCACACCAGGCCAGAATCATGGCACCCACCTTTGCTGTTTTTTACAACTATTTAAATGTCAAAGATGTCTTTTATTTCTTCCCCTAGAAGGGATGTGACTTTTTAACTGTGTTGGTTCTATAGAAGTTTTTAGAAATGGTGCCTGGATTACAAGCAGAGTGGAATTAAAAAGGTATGTAAAGAATATGGTTTTGTGAACTAGATCAGAAGAAAGGACTTCACTAGTAAGCTAGATAACAGAAGGAACTAAAAGTTGTGATGATAGCAAAGAAGAAATAAAAGAAATATAGCAAAGTTATCACGTCATGAGTCCTTACTGTTTGTTCTTATAGATGTGTTTTTCAAGAAATGCCATGGTCAACACTAAAACATTTGAGAAAACATTTCATTGAAATTTATTTGAATTGCAAGTGAAGAAAAGAAATAGTTAATAAAAATTTGTCTAGTATCAGAATGTGTGCGGTTTAGTGTGTCCCCCCACCCCCACTGAGGCACCCTTCCCGTCGCTCTCTGCCCTGGGCTTCCCTTGGAGGCTGACCTCTGGAGAACGGGCATCAGCAGGCTGCTTGCTACCAGAGGGTGGGGTTTAGCCGTTGCGGGGCAGGGTGCTAGAAGGCTGGAGGAGAGAAAGGCCAGGTATTTCTTCCCTGACTCCTCCCCGTTTTGAGGCTGTACCTCTAGCACTAGTTGCACTCTCCACACCCATCAACTATAGCCCTTACCTGGCGGCCCCTCACCCAGAGTCCCAGCACTTCTTGGGCTCTAGAATTTCTTCACCTCCTCCCTTCAAACCTAGGGTTGGTAAAAGCGTCCTCCTCCTGCTAGTGCCTCAGCACCTCATCATCATTTGTTTGCTTAACCTCTGAAAATCGTCCTCTCATTGCAGTCCCTTTATTTGAGCCATCTAAGGCAAATTCTGTCCGCTGCCGGAAGCTTGACTGACAAGCCATCAGAGAGCGCTAGAGCTCAAAGGCACGCTGGGGAACAGAGTCCAATAGCTTCATTTTAAAAACAAGGGAACCGAGGATCCGAGACGTAAAGCGACTGACCCAAGTCCTCACAACCAGCAGCTACACAGGCTGAATTAGACGGCACCTCAGGTCTCTTGACGGTGGTCTAGTCTCAGCTCCTGCCACAGAACCGTATCAGTCCCATAGTTATTGGCTTGTAGAAGGGAGAGTAAACTTTATTAAACTCTAACTTTAAACTAAAGTAGTAAGCTGGAGGAAATCAGACCACAATGCAAATTTTGTGTGTAAATTGATTTTCTATTTATTGATAATACAGAGAAGGACTTTGACAAATACATTGTCAGATAGACGGCCACACAGGACACAGAGCAGAGGGTTTGTTTTCGCTGTGGTAAATTTTGTTCTGCTAATGTTACTTTTCAGCATTCCAATTTTTCTGCTGTGAGTATAACACTTTTCTAAATGACTCACACACCTAAGGTATCACATATTGTAATTCACTGATATGTCTAGTAAACTGTTTTGAAGTGCAGTGATATGCCATTTGAATGAAAACTGAAGGGAAAAGGAGGAAGTATTTTTCTTGAAATGGATTTGGGAGTGGCTGGAGGGGCTAGAAGCCTGAGCCCAGCCCCATCAGCTACTCTGCAGCCTCCTCCTCCGGGCTTTACTTTACACGCCTCCCAACAAAGGGGTGGCTCAGATGCCCTCTCACACTCTCCTCCACCTCCACTTTCAATCATTCTGTGCAAGAGAACACTGAATAAGAATCCTTCCTCCAGTTCTGTCCTTAATAAAATGCAGAAAAAAATTGCAAATAATTTTTGACTTGCCTTTTATATTTTTATCTTTTTATTTTACTAATACAAAAAAAATACAATTACTATTTCCCCACTAATGCTGGAGTTCATGGGAAATAAAAAGTTGAAAATGGAGTTCTATTTTCTCTTAGCTAGGTTAATAAGAATATAACTGTGGAGCAATTTTTCTTAAGGTTTTTAGGTTGTTGACTGCTTTCAAGATTTTTTAAGTGTTGTCTACAATTTCAGGGGTCCACAACTAAGACATCTATGTAAAAAACATTCCTTTTTTCAGCATGCAAATTATTTTATAATCAAATTTCCATTTCCAATCTATCCCCAATAGTCCTTTCTTATAATTGTTAAATATTTAACCTGGACTTCGTGTGAAAATAGGGGGTAAATCCCCGTTCTGTCACTGCCTACTGAGTGAGCTTAATCAAGTCACTTGATTCCTTGCGTCTCGGTTTTATCATCTTTAAAACAGAGTGAACATTTTCTTTTCGTGAAGTAAAAGGAGATAATATATGGAAAACTGCTCTGAACACGGTAAAGGGCTTATCTAAAGTGGTCACTGTTTTCTAGCCCCCAGCACAGTGCCTGACCAAGTAGGCGCTCAGTGAGTATTTGATCAATGGATAGACGTTTGAACGAATAAACCATAACCGTTTCCCTTCAGACTCTGTTGAGATGTGGATTGTTGCCATGACAGCCTGTGTTTACCAATCTAGATCTTCCACTTGAAAGTTGTTCATTATCTTAGTTGCCTATGTGTTAAAGACCATTATGTTAAAAGATGCTAATGGACGTGTAGTACTAGAAATCATTTTTTTAAATACTGGAATAGCCATAGCTTGAATTCTTTGGGGCAATAATTAATAATAAGTTAATGTGTTGTTATGAAGCACCTGGCAGAGACACACAAATAAAAGCAGTGTCCTTTCTTCTTTCCTTTTTTCTTTTCCCTACAGAAGTTCACAGTTTAGAGATGCATGAGTCAGCATAGTCTAACTTACACTGTGGTAAAAACGACTCTAAAATCTCAGGGTCTTAAAACAACTAAGGTTTATTTCTTCCTTAGGACATATGCCCATCATGGGTCTCTTAGGAGATCTGCTCCTTATAATTATTTACGGGCCCAGACTGATAGAGCAGGTGTCATCTCAAACATTTCCCTTTGCTGTGCCGGAGGGATACAGTTCTGGAAGGTCTCACTTCAGCAACTAGATGCACCAGCCCGGAAGTGACATACATCTCTTCTTCTCACAAGTCATTGGCCAGCACTAGTCACATGGCCCCACCCAATCACAAGTGGCCTAGGAAGTACAGTCCTGCTGCGTCCCCAGAGTGCAGAGAACCAGAAACACTTGGTAAGCTGCACTGAGGGCTACCACAGCAGAGGCATCATTATGACTGTTTTGGACATCTCAGCCTACCCTTAACTCAGTCAGTCACTGAGAAATCTGGCTCCAAGCCAAGTAGTCTTCCTCATGTTTATTCTGAGGAGAAAGAGAAGCAAGAGATTGGGGAGTGAGATGGTTAGGAAAAATGGGGAAAGGGAGGGAGAAGAGAGATGAGAAAGAAATAAATAGGAAAAGTCAGGAAGAAAAGCAAGAAGGTAGGAAACGAGCAAATCAAAGAAATTATAATTATCCCAGAACATTCATCATCAATGAAAGGGTACATATGGCTATAGCATTTTTAGAGACTCTAACTTCTCTTAGAAATTTCCAGAATTACTAGGGTTCTTAGAAGAGATTTTCTGTTTACTGTTTCATAATCAGAGAATAGTAGCAGAAATTAATATTTGAATGTTTAACCACTTCTAAAGTGATTTCACTGAGATCATCCTGCAGGATAGTTACCATTATCCCCATTTGAGAAACACCAAATCTGAAGGCCTGGGAAGTTTACTGAGAAGCTGGTCCACGGGAGAATGATTTAGCGGTGAGGCGGGTCATGGAGCGGAGGCATGCAGATGGGAGGAGGGGAAGGAAGGAGAGTGAATAGAAACAAAGGAGAGATGACATGGTCCCGAGGAAATGGCCCAAGAGAGAGCAAGCCCTGACTCCTAGGATGGTAGGATGCAGTGGCAGAGGGGTTTTGGTTTGTGAGTTCTCTTGTCTTTTTCAGGAACGACTTCTTGCACTTTGGATGACATTCTATGTTGTTTCAAAGCCATAACAATAATCAGAGCAAGTGGTCAAAGATGGTGAAGTATGGCTCAAATTTTCCCAGGACTTGTTCAGAATACAGGTACAGGAAAGCAAGCTGTGACGGAGCCGCCTGTGCCAGTGCCCTGCTGGCTGAGCGCCGCGAGCCAAGGCGCTGAAGAGCGTCCTCCACCTGCAGCCTTGGTCACTGCCAGGAGCAGCAGATGGCACTTGATGGACATAGATGCCCAATAGCCTGGGGAGCCTGCTCGGAAAGATCAGCCCGGCAGTGTTCATTATTACTCCCTAGATTCAGCTACTCTGGGCAGGCCCAGGAAGCCCAGAAATCAGGAAAAAAAATATTATATTAGGTTCAGTACAGTTTGCCCAGTGCATAGAAGGTTCTTAATTCCCTGATGTATGTTTTCTAAATCCGTGTTTTATTTTTGAATCTCCACTTTTCCTAAAAAGATTTCCTTATAATCCTTAAATATTTAAGGATTTGAAGTAAACTATTATTTTGAAGGTGAGATTTCCATTTTTTCCTGGACAAAAGCTTTTCCTGGGAAGCAGTTTTTGGCAGCTCGTCCCTTGACAAACATCTGAAGAGCCAATTACTGCATGTAATTTTAAAAGTTGAATAAGCAATGATGATCATATGGGTTCTTGAACCTCCTAGCATTGTCGATGTGTTCTCACAGAACTCTGCAGGTGGGTGGAGAGAGTATTCCTGGGAGTCTCCCACAGGGAAAGTCTCTTCCAACATTTCTCCTTGAACTGTGTTACTAATTCAGCCTTGGGCAGAGCCTGAAATGCTGGCACAGGTCACGGAAGGGGGTTTCTGCTCCCTTCCTCCTCCTGGTCCCATCCCCACCCCTGCTGCTCCTGCTCAGGGCCCTGCCTCAGGCTGGCTGTCAGAAAATCCCACGTTTCTCACCCACTAGGGTACCACCCGCAGGCCTGCCAGATGCTGCTGGATCCAGGAAAAGTTCTCTGCCTAGAACTGCGAAATACAAATTCTCTGAAAATTCCGTTGTCAACAGTTCATGGAGCAAATCAACTTGGGGGTTAGGTTTTCAAAGTTCCCTGCTCATTTCTCAGCACAGTGTACCAGAGAAGGACAGATGGGTGGGCATTTAAAATATCATTGTTGTATTCTGGCCAGTTTTCTCATAAGCGTGACATACTAAAGAGCAGAGGCAAATGTTCTCTCAGCCACAATACTGTATATTGGCCTGGGACCTGAAGTAGAAGCACATATTTAAATTGTCTCTAGATAAGTTTTTTAGATGGTAAAGTTTACTAGGACATTGCTACACAAAGTGTGATCTTGGAACCAGCAGCAAGGACACCACCTGGAGCGTGTTACAAATGCAGAATCAGAAGCCCCAGCCCAGGTTTTCTGAAGCACAGCCTATATTTTGGCAACATCCCTAGGTAATTTCTACACACACAAGAGGTTGAGAAGCAATGCTCTGAGACACATTTATACCCTTTGGAATATACGAGACAACTGAAAGAACAAAGGGTTTGGGGCCGGCCCAGTGGCACAAGCGGTTAAGTGTACGCGCCCCGCTGTGGCGGCCCAGGGTTCGCCGGTTCGGATCCCGGGCACGCACCGACGCACTGCTTGTCAAGCCATGCTGTGGCGACATCCCATAGAAAGTGGAGGAAGATGGGCACAGATGTTAGCCCAGGGCCAGTCTTCCTCAGCAAAAAGAGGAGGATTGGCAGATGTTAGCTCAGGGCTGATCTTCCTCACACACACAAAAAAAGAACAAAGGGTTTGAAATCAAAACATGGGCTCCAGTGTTCGGTGAGGGTGACAGTACAAATATAGTCACAGATAAGTCCCAGGTGAGGGTGAGAAAGGAAAGCACAACAGAGGCAGCAGAAACGGGTCTCAGCATCCCACCCGGCCATCTGCAGAGCTGGTCCTCCCCATGTGGGTAGCAACTAAACGTTCTCAAAACTTACTGCTGTGGTGCCAATCTAAGTTAATTTAGTGTATTTAACAAACATTTACATAGCACTTACTATGTGCCAGGGACAGTTCTAAGCACTATGCAACTATTAACTCATGTAATCCTTATCACAAGCCTGTGAGGCAGGTCCTAGAATTATCCTCATTGTATAGACAAAGGGACTGAGACCTGGCGGGTTAAGTAACTTGCCCGAAGCCTCAGTTAGGAAACGGCAAGACCAGATTCCTGCCATCTAGTCGGGTTAAGTCTGCGTCTTAAACAATAAGCTCAATTACTTCTCAAATGGCTGAGAGAATTGAAACTTGAATTCAGGCATTCTAAACTGACATATTTTTGAAGTCCTATGTTCTATATTTAAAAATGTGTCCCACTTTTGCTTTCTACTTTATCATATATCCATGTTTGTTTTAGCATAAAAATTATTCTTTCATTTACCTTCTCCTAGATTAAACTCATGTTTCTATTTTGTGGCTTCACATAGCAGTGTGGATGACTGTGCTTGAGAAACACAGACTTGACACTTTCCTGAGGACCCTCCGCAGTCCACCACAGCCGCGTGGCCGAGTCCCAGTCCAACAATGCTACACCCTGAAGTTTCTCCTCGTCTGAAGGAAAGTCGACAAACCACAACTTCTATTTGAAATCACAGATATTTAAGGCAGAATCTAGCGAAGATTCAGTGCCGTTTGGGAGAGCTCGTTCTAACCTGCAGAAACTTATAACAGAAATTCTTGGTTGACATTGTTTTTATCGTTCACATTGTTCATAAAATAAACTGTGGATTTATACCTCTGGTATTCCTGCAGAGCCTGCTTACTGCTTACAGTTTTCAAAGACAAGAAATAAGTTCACACATTATGATGCCACCCACTTGGATAAAATTTTAATTATCATTTATCCAGTTTTTATCAAATATTCAAATATTTTATTTATACCTCAAATATAGGCAAAAACCAAATAATGACTATTATCAACGATTTCAGAAGACTTCATAATGGATAATTTATCTTCTTCAATAGAAAAATGTACACATATTTTCCATGTGTTTTCTTATAAATACAGGTATAATGAAATGTTTGCTTCACTAATAGTGTCCACCACCTGTAAGTACTAAGCATAGCTAAGCTACAAATGCCTTAGTCAACATTGAAAAAAAAAAAACAAAGATTAGAAAGGTCTTAGAGGAAGAGCAAGGCTGCTGGGTACATTCATTTCTGCAGGTGTGGATCCTTTGGCCTTACAAATGTTAGAGAAAAATCAAAATCCCACCCATATGCAAAGTATAGCCTGTACCAGGGAGAAGGTGCTGGATGCATAAGTGAGCTCGTAAAAAAAAAAAAAAGGGAAATCACCTTCTTTCACCTGGACAACCTGGGTCAACTTCAGCCTGCCAGTGAAGAGCAGGGTCTGAGGCTGAACCAACCTGGCTGCATGACTGATTTCCGCACATTCTACTTGTGACTTCATAGGGTTGTTTGAAGATTAAACATGAAATGCTTATACAACTTTCAACATAGACCTGCCCCGTGGTAGGGGCTCAGTACATATTCCTTATATGGCTGTGTGATTCTTCCTGGATTTACAAAATGGTACTCCGCATTTCCCAACAACTCAAACACACAAATCCTTAACAAAAGACTTATTGGTCCACAGTCATTGGTTTCACTGAGAAGCCAATTTGACAAGGAGAGCCTCAACCATTTTGTGTCATATAACATGGGTTTAGAACTTCTAGGGTGAGAGCATGAGGAACCTTGGTCACTGGTGGAGAATATTTAATAATTGTCCCCTTTATTGAGCCAACCGTTATTTACTGTGCACCCACCATGTTCACACCAGCTCACTACTGTCTGTAGAGGATACAAAGATGCATGGCTCCTGATTTCTAAGACCTAACATCCTTGGGAATATAAAACATATAAAACAATCTGCGATTCAGGGTTTATCTGCCAATTGCTAGAGGGGTATGTCTGCACATTCTAAAGAAGGTGAGGTTCCGTTCAAGGAGGCCAGTGGCAACAGCTTCAAAGGGAGGCAGGAAAGAGCTGGGCTGAGCTTCCCAGTAAATGAGTCCAAACCTCTCACCACTGCCCGCCCGCCCCCGCTCTGCCATCACCTGGAGCCTCCCCCCCACCCCCCCACCCCACCCCCACCCCCCGAGCTCAAGCTGCTTCCACCCGCTCCCCTTCTGTCTCTGCCTCATACCCACAAGTTTGTTCAGCCTCAGGACCTCTATACCTGCTGTCGTTCTGCCTGGAATGTTTTGCCCCAAGTTCCTGATGTGGATAAGTCCTTTTAGTCAGATCTCAGGCCAAGCGACTGCTCAATTCAATTCTTTCTCCTCTTTACTAGTTGGCTTTCTCTGCTTCCTCATAGTTTCTCCTCATCATGACAATGTCCGGCTCATGGTTAGATTTGGTTTGATATGGTTCCAGCTTTGGCTTGCTGTGATCCTTGTTCCAGCCACAAATTGACATAACAGTCTTCTTGTCTCTTGGCTTAAATTCTTAAAACAGGTCTCCCTATCTGCCATTAGATTAAGTGCTTCCCTGGCCCAGTTGCTCAGAGTCATGAGGTGGGGGCTATGGTTGGACAGATTATAAAAGAGCCTATAAGGAGGGGAGGTGATGAATCTGGTCCAATACTTTTGACTACTGAAGTATTTTTCTGACTCCATTACTAAATTATTTTATTAATTCTACCAGTTTTAAAGTTTGCTCCTTTGGGTTTCTAAATATTCAAATGTATCATCTAAAAATAATAATAATTGTGTTTTCTCTGTGTGTTTCTTAATCAACCAATTGGAGGACAAGTAAAAATACTGTGCTCCTGGATTGTTGTGATGCTTAAACTAGTTAAATGGTGTGAAGCACTTAGGACAGTACTTAGCACAGAGCAAATACTCAATAAAATATTGGCTATTGTTGTTATTATTATTAATTTTCAGGGCATGGTCTTTTGTAGGACTTTAAAATTTGAAATAAGATGTGGGAGGTTGATAGGGTAAGGATACCAGGTAGAAGTTATCAGAAATGTGAAAATATAAGACATGATAAAATTTTTAAATGTTAACTTATATGCAGTTGATTTTGGTAGACACACTGAAAGAAATATTAAATTTAATTTTGGTAGACACACTGAAAGAAATATTAAATTTAAAAACTGGCTTTATGTGTTTCCACAGAGAAATATTTCTCAGGAAAATATCTGCTTCCTCCCCTACCTTCTTTGACCATTATGATCAAAATTCACTAAGCACATATTACTTGCCAGGCCTTAACCCACATGACAGATGTCTTAGATCAGGTTTCCCTAGAAGTGGACCCTGAGATAAGGATATGAGTACAAACAGTTTGGGTTTATTTGATTGATCCCAGAAAGCACCAGTAGGGGAGTGGGAAAGTAAGACAGCAAAGAGAGGAGGCTGATAGAAGGGGTTATTATGCAGGTTACTGCTCTGGGCAACGGGGCTCACTCCCACCAGGAATTCTGGGAGCCAGCGTAGAACACGCCCCAGGGTGTCTTCAGCCAAGGGACAAGGTTGCTGCTCCTGGGAGGTGTGACCTCCTGGGCACTTCTGGCCTGCCTAGCACATAGGCCGACCGACTCCGGTCACCAGAGAAAGCCAAAGGCCCAGAGTCAACCATGCTGGCGGTTGGGCGTGCTCAGGTGGGCACGCACAGAAGATGCGGACAAGAAAAAGACAGCATCAGTGACAATAGGGACTCAAAGGTGGTTTCTCTCTTCAAGACACTCCTGGCTCTGCAGAGAAATCAAAAAAAAAAAAAAATTCTATGAAATACCTAATTGCATGTGACATGTTTTTCTGCAGAGTATTTAATAAATTGCCTAGACACTTTTATAAGTTTACAGTTAAAAAGTGAACCATGAGGGCCGGCCCTGTGGCTTGGTGGTTAAGTGCGCGCGCTGCGATGCTGGTGGCCCGGGTTCGGATCCCGGGTGCGCATCAAGGCACCGCTTCTCCGTTCACCCTGAGGCCGAGTCCCACATACAGCAACTAGAAGGATGTGCAGCTACGACATACAACTATCCACTGGGGCTTTGGGGGGAATAAATAAAATCTTTAAAAAAAATAAAAAAATAAAAAAAAAAAAGTGAACCATGAAAAATAGCTACTTGAACAGTTTACTGAGTCTGTGGGCTAGGATTATATAAAATTTGTTAAGATAAAACTGACTTTATTGCACATTCTTAGCCATTGGGAATATTAGCTGTCACTTATGGTTGTTTTGGGGGTTAAGTTAAAGACAATAAAGAAGATATGAAATACTTAAGACAGTGCTTAACACGTAATCACTTAATATGTCTTATAAAATGTAAGCTTTCTATATATTCATAGTTAAAATAATAAAATAGTAAAAATAAAATAGTACTTACAAGCTGTGTATGGTAAATTGTATCATTTTTCAAAAATATTTGCTGACCCTTCCTAATAGGAGGATTATACTTCAGGCTTGACTACGTGACTGTTTTAGTCAATGAAATATGAGTGGAACTGACATGAAACATTTTCAGAAAAAGGTTTAAGAGGATCATTTGGTGTCCCATTGCTCTTTTTTCTCTGCTGCAAGACCAGCATATCCCAGACCAACGCTGCTCTTTCCTCCTAGGTCTCAGAATGAAGACAAAAAGAGGGCACCAAGCTGACCCATGATGGTCATGTAACGTGACGAAGAACTTATCCTGTTATTGAAAGCCACTACGACTTAGGGGCTGTTTATTATTGCAACATAACTCAGCCTAGGCTGATTGATAGAACACGAATGAAAAAAAACACATTCATGTTTATAAGTAAACATTCTAAATTCTCTGAATACAAAGGGAAGTTAGAGATCATCAAGTCAAACTAGGAGGTTGTAATGTCCCTGGAGAAGGAAAAAAACAAAAAGTATTTAAGTAGCTATAGGCATAAGGTTTAAATCAGTGGTTCTCAAAAATGTCTGTCTTAATGTCCTATATTTAGAAAAATTACTTCTTTAATATGTTGAAATAAAATTCATACTCTACGACCCAATAACACACATAACTTTTTAAAATTCTAAATGATATCCTCTTATAAAAAGGAGAAACAAAAGAAAAGTAACATAAGATAACATATATTTCAATGTTTTTATAATAAAACAACATGTATTTCAACATGTAAATGTGCAGACATGACACATCATGCATCATACATCTACATCACACAAAAGAAGTGTAAGAAAACGAAAGTGCAGAGATCTGAGAAACTGCTGGAATAAACCAGTGAGAGGACACACAGCAGCAGAGCACACTGGTTAATACAATAGAGAGAAAAAGAGCCTGAATTGTAGCAACAACAGGATAAGATAAACTACACTGTCCAAAGGAGAAAATGCAGAATTTGATATTTTTCACAAATAAGGTGGGCCTTACTTATGACTCTTATGGCAAAATAATTCACCTTTTATAACGTGTTATAGATAGTAAAAAAAAAAAGTACCACAGAAAACATATCTCTTTTTAAAAAATCTCAATACATATCAATGCATAAATTTGTTATACATAAAAAGACCTTGGGGTGCCTGCCCCGTGGCTTAGTGGTTAAGTGTGCGCGCTCCGCTACCGGCAGCCCGGGTTCGAATCCCGGGCACGCACCGACACACCGCTTCTCCGGCCATGCTGAGGCCGCGTCCCACATACAGCAACTAGAAGGATGTGCAGCTATGACATACAACTATCTACTGGGGCTTTGGGGAAAAAAAAAAAAAAAAGGAGGAGGATTGGCAATAGATGTTAGCTCAGAGCCGGTCTTCCTCAGCAAAAAGAGGAGGATTAGCATGGATGTTAGCTCAGGGATGATCTTCCTCAAAAAAAAAAAGAAAAAAAAGACCTTGGGCATATAACGGAATACTACTTAGCAATGAAAAGGCACAAACTAAGGATACATGCAACAATTAGTTGAATCTCAAAGGCATTATCCTGACTAAAAGAAGGCAGTATCAAAATGTTACATACTGTGTGACTTAATTTATATATAACATTCTTTAAAAAGACAAAAACTATATGGACTTTGACAGAGAACAGATCACTCATTGTCAGGAGTGCAGAGTGGGGAAGTGGTATGACTACAAAGGAGCAGCCTAAGGGAGATTTCTGTGATAATGAAACTATTCTGCATCCTGATCTTGGTGGTGGTTATATGAAATCTATATGTGTGCTAAAACTCATACTGCTGTACAACAACAAAAAAAGGGCAACTTTATGGTATGTTAATTAAAAAAAAAGACCATTGTATAGTCCGAGTTCTACAGAGAAACAGAACAAATAGGATGCGTATATATATATACACATCCTATATGTATATGTGTGTATGTACACACACATACATATGTACATATATAAAAAGGTTTATTATAAGGATTGGCCCATGGGATTATGGAGGCTGGCCAGTCCTAAGCTGCACTGTGGACTGGCAGGCTAGAGACACAGGAGAGTCAGTGGTGTAGCTGAAGTATGAAAACAGTCTGCTGAAGAATTCCCTCTTGCTCAGGGAGGCTGGTCTTTTTGTTCCAGTCAGGCCTTCAACTGATTAGATGAGGCCCACCCACATTCTCGAGGGCAATTTGCTTTACCCAAAGGTCACCAATTTAAATGTTAATCTCATTCAAAATCACCCTCCAAGTTGACACATAAAATTAACCATCACAACCGTGGAAGCCATATCCTTCAATAAGCAATGGGAAGTTGATGGTAGAGAAAGAAGAAAAAGTAACATAAGAGGTCACGGCTAAGTCAAGAGGCAGCCCAATCATAAATACATAAATTATTTTGCCGTAACTTTCAGGTTTCTTATCATTTGACTTCAACATTTAAAGAGTATGTGATGGGAAAGAAAAGAATTTTAAAAACAGACTTTATTAGTGAAATTTAGTAATAGTTTTGTATTTTATCTGTCCATGCATTTAATAACGCTAATTCTAAATCAGTCTGTTAAGGAAATTTCAAATTTTCTAATCTTTTTCATTACAGGTAGTCCTTGCTTTACACAGCACTGTGTTAACTGAAACTGCACCTTTCAGAATTGTGCAAAGCGAGGACAGCCTGTGACAGCGACAAAAGCAAACTGAAACGGGAGGACAGATCAGCAGCTCCAACACCACAAATAGCACAGTTGTCAGTGAAGTCAACTTCTAAAATTGTAAATTACTCTTGGTAAATTTCCAAACAAAACAAAGAACGATCTTTTCTTGGTTTTCATGGTGTTTGCATTCCTGGAAAATTTGGTATGTATTAAAATTTACAAAAGATACTTCATGTTTATCTGTATATCCCTAGATTCCTGTCTGCTAAATGTCTGTAGCAGACCCCCCCCCCCATACTGTGATGAACAAAAATCCCCCACACATTTCCAAAAGTTTCTAAAGAAGCTGGCTATCCTCCCATGGAATCCCCATTTACAGCCTTAAGAACTTACCGTAAACACTACCCACTAAAAGCTCTATTTTAACTAAATTTCAGGAGACATTTTTTTTATATACAATGATTGGACAAAATAAGCACCCTAAAGTTTAGGAAACTCTGACATTTACTGTCGGGTTAAAATTGCTCAAAAGATCTTGGTCAATTAGCAATTCAGACCTGGAGAAAGACTGCCTTGGTTCCTCGTAGATAATAGATGCTCAATAAACTTGATTGAAATCTAGGGCAGGTAAACTTGTTTTGGGTTAAAAAATATTATTCATATAATTATGAATTGGTTATAGTAATTATAGTAAAATAGGTTTACATAGTAAAATAGGTTATAGTAATTCCTAAAGCTGTCTTTAGTACGATGAGAAATAATTCACTCAAAAACTACAGATTTTCTTTGGTTTCTTTGGTTACTATTAGTTTTCTCATCACTGCTTTAGATCAAAACCAGTAACCCCTGTAAACCCCGTCCTCAAGGTAACAGGAGAAGGTGAATCATCATGAGAGGCCATTGCTTTTACAATAAACTAGCCCAAGGACAGAGGCTGAAAACGATGCCCTTGAAATCAGGCGGTAAGAGGCCGTGTGATTCAGCTCATGCGCAATAGATATATTGTCATTGTTTCGTTTTGTTTACTTTAAAATTTTGTTTCTCCATAATACATTGCCAAGACAGTATAGTTATGATCCATGTAAATGGTTTGGTAACTCACTAAAATGACAATTTACTACTTCAGTTATGCTTCCGATAACATCATGCTTCTTGGATCATTCAATTAGTAAAGACAGTGGGGTCCTTGAGTATAAGACACTGTCACTATTTCTGGAAAATAAAAGAGTAAAGGAATGTGCTTCTCAATGACTGTTTATCACTCGACAATTACAGAGCTTTGCAGCCATTCTCTATATTTCAAGAACTCCTATTTTTTCCTCAGGATCCAGCAGTTCTTTGTTTTAATTTATTTTCCTCTTAAATGCCTCCTGCTATTTAAGCAATAATTCCTTCTAAATCAATTGTTAGCAGCAGTTAATGACCGGTTGGTTAATTAATAGCTCAAAGCAAAGCTCAGGTGTTCCCTGTTCTAAGAAACCAGCAGCCTAACTGGGGTGGTATCACGTGTCTACCCTGTGATCACTTGCTGCTCACAGCCTCGCTGCCACAGCTTATTTTATTTTAACTAAAAAGGATGAGTTGAAAGGGAAATAGGTGACAGCGTCACAAAAATCAATCATCATAATACACATATCTTTACATTACTTGCATGTGCAGATTAATCGTTATTTCCACAGGATGTGCCAGTAGGCAGGGCATGGAGTATCAGCTCTGTGGTGAGAAAGCTCATTTAACTACAGCGTTTCCTCTCTCCAACCTTCAGGGCTCTGAGCCTGGTGTAGCTGCAACAGCCTCATGGCATTCTGAATCGTTTCTGTTCCAAAATTGTACTCTTAAGCACTGCACTTCCTGACAGTGAGAGGAGAGAGACTGTCTGCACATTTTCTGCCTGATAAACATATGGTTTACTTAGCGACACTAGAGATGCCTCTTGTACAGCTAATGGGGAGGATGTGTGCTTAATAATTAGTGCAAGAAACTAAACATCAAGAGTCCTCAGTTCTATTCCTAACACTTTCTGCCTTGTTCTTTGTGATCACAGGGAAGTAATTTAGCAAGTTTGTGCTTCTTGTGCTAATAATTCTAACAATCAGCCAAAATTAAAGAGAAGATGAATATTCATCAAGACCAGAAAAGAGTCTAGAGGTGCTATAATGCCCTAGAGCTTTGCCTTTTCTAGAAATATATTTATGAACATGTTGCATGAAAATAAAAGTCAGACAGATATTTTGTGTTTTACTGAAGTAATGCTGTCATTTTCCTACACCCTCCTTTTAACCAGGAACTCCTTGAGATGGTATTGGCAAGATAGCTTTGTTATATCATCTAGTGCTCTCAGTGTATTTGCAAGACATTGAGATACCCTTGGTAAATAATACTGTGGAGGGTTAGGATATGAATATTAGTCAATATTTTTCCTTCTAGATTTCAATGGAACGGCTCTTGCTGGATGAAATGGGATATTACTATGGAATCCTAAATCTCAAACCAGCCTTCAAGGATTTGCTAACAACGTGGTCACTCGAGCTTTCACAGATGATAATCAAGGAGAAGAGTTAACGCAACTAGAGGCAGGAAGGCAACGTACAGGCTATTAATGGATGGGGAAGACTCTGAAGGGAGAAAGACAGGGAAGACGCACAGCACTGGAGGAACAAAAGACGAGTGTGGAAGATATTATCAACTGCACCGCCAGTGAGGTCGCGTCACGCTCTCACTCCTGTGAGAACCACAAGGAGTGCTTTCGGCTGAGTCACAAAGGAAAGGAGAGCCGGAGCGCATGTCCCCTCACCTCAGACAGGATCTCAAGCTTGTTTGCAGGCTCTTGCCCAGACTGTTACTAGAGGTTACTCCTTGGAGCTCCAGGCTGTCTATGTTTTATTATTTTCATGATTCCCAAAATTTCGTCGTTCACTGAAACTGCCTCACATTGCCAGGAAAAGCAAAAACATATCTGTTAAGATAATAAATTTCCAAGAAGCTCCCAGTCTACAGAGATGATTAACAACATAAAAGGTTAAAACATCCACAGAAATGACTTTTTGGCTAAACTAAGCTCCCCAGCGGATGCTGTTCCATGAGACAACCTGCAATGGTCTAAACTTGGAAATATGACGTTTCATCAGAGATATAACAGATACTCTTCACTCTGTATCAATTTAAACAGCCTCCTCACATTAGGGAGAGTAGATTTATTCAAAATTTGGTAAGGGATTATTTTCTTAACTTTAGCACTACCGTTAATATTAATGGAAAAAAAATAATTCTCCTTGCTGAGTATCTAGTCTATTCTAGGTGTTGGACCATATTTCGTTTAATCCTGACAATAAATCTGGCTGGTTAGTGTTATTATATAAATTTTGTTGTGCATACTGAAGATGCTAAGGTGCAGGAATATGAAGTAACTTGCCCAGGGTCCGGCAACCAGCAGTCAGCAGAGCCAGGGTTCAAGCACAGGCCTGCCTGACTCCACCACTGCTACACCCACCATAGCGCTGATCTCGCAAACCCACGTCCGGCTCGAAGTCAGAGTGCGTTCCTTCTGATCACAACACAATCATCTTTCTCATCTTTCAAGTTCCATTCTTGTACCACACTTGCATTATGTTTTCCTAAAATTTATTTCCAACCATAGAATTTTCTGGAGGAAAAAAAAAAAGAATATGAGGTCATTTTTGCCTTCTGAAGTCTCTTGATTAAAATTATATGGCTGACCCTGAAACAGAATTCCTCACCTCAAAACTCACTTTCATGGCTGAATGGAAACCCACAGCTAAGCAAACCAAAATTGTGTGCTCAGGACATAGACCCCAGCGCCACGGAGCACGGGGATTTTTCACTCCGAGCGAGAGGCTGTTGTGCGAGGCAGCGGGGCAGGCGCGCTTTACAGCGGCCCTGCAGGGGCGCTCAGCCCGGCAGCTCAGCGAAGGGGACACGGAAGCGTTCACCAGTGAGCGCGGAGGAGTGACGGGAGAGTCGACAGCACCCTTGGGACTTCTAGAGGATCTCTGCAGCAATTACAGCTGTAGGTCTGCAATCAGCAACATTACTGCCACATTTGTAAAGCAAGGGGAACCAAACAAATCCCCATGCGCGTCCTCCTCACATCAAATGCAGTTTCCTTATTCAATCGGCTTTTGTTTCAGGTCCACCACCTAGACTTCTCTGCTTTAAGGCAGGCTGCTGTGTAAGGCTATCACAGCTATTAATTAGTCATGGATTGAAAAGTTAAGCATAATCTATGATCCTACGAGTCTTGGACAGCCTTGTGGTGGACCACAGGGCAATAGTTCGTCAGTTGGGCCATGTTTACTCTAGGTAAGAATGTAAGAAGAAAGAAGCCGTGCACAGGAACTTTATTGCTCACAACCAAATGAACGTGTTTGTCTTTTAAACCACACTAATTATTCACATAGTTTGGCAAATATTCAAAATACTGCAGCAGTGGAAACTAATGCAGTAAAAATAATTTTCACACATTTTCATTTTCTGTGAAAATTCTTCTTCCAATCTCTTAAGTGTTTACAGTTCATTACAAAATGTTTAATCTCCACCAAAGTGTATTCAAAGCAGTATATTTTCTATTCCTTTATATTACATCATTGGTGAACAATAATCCAAGAAGTTGTTAAAAAGTAAAGGAAGTAACATGGGAACAGCACTTGGTTTTTCAAGCTTCCAGTTTGCAGAAGAGGAACCCCAGGCTATGAGCAGCTTCAGAAAAGGAACGGAGAAGTCAGGTCTCCCTCTTGGAGGGGCTTTCTGATTGGAGCAGTATACTGTGCGGCCCGAGTTGAGTCTTAAGGACAGTTTAAAGAGTAGATATCATTAAGACAAGCCATTGAGTGGGAGAAATATGCTGCCTGGTGAAGTCTACACTTATATTTGACTACCGGTGAGTGCTCCAGTGAGTGTGGGAAGAAAACAGAGGGGGCGAACCTCGGGGTAGATCACGTGATAAACTCCACTCTCCGCATTCAGAGCCGTCTACTTAACTAGCGGAGAAAGTCACAGCTACCTGTTCGTTTCTATGCATACGCAGAGAAGGAAACCAGTCACTGTGTCCTGTGTTTAAGTGAATAGCTAGCATAGATATCCAAGTTTATCCTGAAAAAAAAAAAAACTGGCAAATATTCTCGAAGTCTTCATGATTTACAGTAACACGGATTTCACCCTGATAAATTGTTTTTTCCAAGCCTTGCCTTTCCTAATGATTATTGTCCAAAGGTTATGCAGTCATAGCCAACAGAATATACCCTACAGAATTAGAGAAATGATAGCATTCAAGAGTTCCATTTAAGTTCAAACACATCCCGGGTAAAGAAGGTTTGTGCTAGATTAATCTCCAGTCTTTTTCAGGCATTTTTGATTCATTAGAAGGTATGGAGAGAAAGGAGGTTACTTGTAATGACACTGATGGATAATCACACTTCTTTTTTCTCTTTCATTTTGAGGATGGCTCACGTTGACAACCTTGGTACAGGCCTATCTTTTGCAGACCCTGGGACAAGAATATGAACAGAGCCCAAACTATTTAAAACATACAAATCAAGTTTTTTTAAAAAAAACTTATTAAATAAAATATATTCTATCTTCCTATTGAGACAAACATCCTTTAAAACCACCTGGAGCACCAGATTGGAATTTTGAATTCTCGGATGTCTCCGAGTTGCAGGCTGGAAAGGCAATGGGCTCAGGATCTGTGTCCTGGGCTGTGAAGCTTGCGGAAAGTTATTTTCTAAGTCTGCTCCAATTTTCCAACATTACTGCAAGAATGTGCAGATCAAAACTGAACAGAATATGCTCTGCTTTGAAAGAAAGGAGATGTATACGTATTTTGGAAAGATATTCATCCAAAATAGTTTCAGGACTTAGGAGAGTAAGTTTGATTTGTCTGAAAATGCACTTACAAGCGTCAGCTCATGCCTGACAGTAACCAGATAAGTGCAAACTAAGTACATTTAAAGAGGCCTGGGCCAGTTGCAAACGCAGAAAGACGATTTCTTGGCTCTCACAGGTCCTATCACTGCCACGTACATGTATCGGTTACATTTTATGGCGCTGTCACAGCTTGGTATGGCTGAGTAAAAGGCAATATTTTCTAAAAAGCTTTTTATGTGGAAACTTCAGAACTCAAATTTTTTGTTAGTTTGATTATTTCAATATTCTTTATTATTTTCATATTTATTCCTTACCTCATTCTCTCAGCACCTGTTATTTACCAGGTGCTCTACCAGGTGTAAGATCTGCAGGGATAAGAGAGAACCTTCTGCCTACCGAGGGACTTCAGACGTTCCCCGGGCGACCTACGGTGCAATACTGACCTTTGAGAACGTTATTTGAGGGCTATGAGAACTACTTCAACATTTTCTCAAGAAAAATGAGACTTCATAAAGGTAAGGTTCAACTTGAAGAATTCAGCTCTAATGTGGGAAAGCAGCCTTCCCAAGGGGGCCAGCAGCTCCACTGGGGCCCCGAATGCTGTCAGAAACTATGAAGCCTGCCCTCCCCTCAGTAAACTAATTCCTATTGAGTGCTCACTATGAGCAATTCTCATTCTTGATTTCATTATCTCATTTGTTTCCTGTATAAAAACTCCAAGATCTACATAGGACCAGAAGCCTCCAGCCCTCCTCACAGGAGAGGAGCATCTGAGACTAGCAGCTTTGGAAGAACTCACGGCTCTTTACATATTACTTGCCAGCTAGAAAAGGGTCTAATTCTGTGTTCTGTGCAGTGTGTAACTCATGTTGGTACTCGATAAATTAAATACCAATAATAACGATGGTGGTAATCAGAATTCCTTTTGATATAAACTAGTTTGTCTCAACCTTGTTTTTACCCTGTGTTTCCTAGTAATTGTCTGGCATTTTCCCTGCTGTTCTTGTCTTTTTTAATTACATCCTACTGACATGACTCTAAAAGCAAAGGGAAGAAAGGCTTAATTCTTTCTACACAAGAGGAGCAGCAGGAAGCAGGTACCTAGCAGTCAGAATAATAAACTCAAAAGATATAGGCAGGATCTTAGTTCATTCCCCATAAATACAAAAGGGGAGGCTGGGAGAGAGCAAGAGTGCAGGCAGTAAGGAGAGAGGAATTTGCTTGCATAAGTGGACTGATGAGGGTGAACATCGTTGCTTACAGTTTAGTTGTACTGGGGAGAGTTGGTGCATTATAGCAATTCACAGCCATAGCATAAGACATTCACTTCGGGTTAGAGAAGGAAGATGTGTGTATAAATGTTATTTATTGACAGTAATTGAGCATCTATTTCACATAAACCACATATTTGTGGCCTGGTGGAGAAATACAAAGTTGACTTCATCTCTATACTTAGAGTTCATGCTGCTGATTGAAGAATCAGGTGTTTCCAGAGACCTCAGGCCATGGTTGTGGGGCCCCAGCACCCTGGATTTCAGAGGTTGGGTTGACTGGAGAATACCGAGGTTAAAGGACCACTGAGGCTGTCTTCATCCAGCGGGTAGTAGCAATAACTTTAGGGTAGGGTAGCTTATCATATGGATTGCTGAGATTACTGAGGAGTTGCTATCACTGTACAGAGCAACATATATCCACTGCCTGCTATGTGCACCTGTGCTTCTGATGCTTCCCACGACCATGATGCCACCTCTGTGAGGAAACACTCCCATCTTCATTTTTCAGTTGAGGAAATCATCTAAAGTCTTAAGTAGCCAAGCCAGAATTTCTACCTGGTTCGATCTGTCTCTACCTTCAGTGTTTCTCCTGTGGACAAGTGCTAGTGATTGATTTGAGAAGAGAAGGAGACAAGAGTGAAACTTGAGTCCATACTGTTCTGGATTAGATAGGAATGAGGCTCACAATGTGTGCCCCTGAAGAGGCCGGGGGAGAGGGAGTCTCGCTAAGAAGGAGGCAACTTGTGTTTAATGACTGCAGGTGGCATCTTCTCCTTGGCCAACCATGTGACAGTTTCTGTAGACTATCATAAAGGGAGTGGGGTCAGCAAGAATGGATAGAGAAGTACAAAGCTATCAATACTACAGGAAAACGTGACCTAAAGCACAGGATCAGTTGTCAGGAGGGGAAGATGGTCCCTGTAGGACAGCGCTTGACTATAGAGTGATCAAGCCATTCTCCCTCACCTGGCCTGAGGAATATCTGGTCCTTTTCCTTGATTGCTGATCATTGACTAGGAGACACCATCATCTTCACTCCCTGGAGCACTCATACTTTGACTCCTATTATCTCTGTCTGAAATAGCTTTCTTTAACATTTTTCCTGGTTTGTGATCATCCTTCCGGCTGAGCCTTGCCTGGTCTTCATTCTGCCAGCAAAATTAATCACTCCATTATAAAATTTTTTATTTACTTTCCATTGGAAATAGATTTTTTATTTACTCTCCATTAGAAATAGATTTTTTATTAGACAATTTTATGAAGAGGTTGTTAAATCTGTTTCTCCCACTAGATTGTGAGCAATTTGAGATGTCCAAATCATCTTTGCATCCCTAGCTTTGGGCACACTACCTACCTAGTACATAGTAGATACGCAATATGTAAATGAAAAAAAGAATACAATTACCGTTGTAATTAACTCTGGTTTAAGTAGTCATGGAGGCCCGTTCATCAACCACGGCTCTGTGCTGGTCCAGCTGGAATGAATAAGTTTTATTCCTGGCTACTTTCTTGAGGATAGGTGTTTGTATTAAAAATAGTGTCATTTCCTCAAAAATCAAGCATTGGGTAAGATTCTTTAGGACCTTCCAAGTCATGGATAGAAGCCCTGGCAAAATTTATGTAATCTTCCAAAGTCAGTATATAATGTTAACCCCATTCATACATTTTTTAAAACCCTATTTGTTAGGTATCTATGTTGTATCTAAGGAACCTATCAATGAACAATCACAGTCCCTGCTTTAAGGAAGTTTCTAGTCCAGTGGGACAGACATTTTCTAACTTAAAAAAATATTTATGAAATTACAAGTGTAGAATATAATTGGAAAAGTTCTATGCGGAAAAATATGGGTGCCATGTAAGCATGTAGCTGGAGGAACTCATCTTCTTTGGTGAAGGGGTGATCTTAACAAATAACATGAGGGAAGGAAGGGAGATAATTTAAACACTAGTTCAGTAGTCTGTGAAAGAGATAATGTTGACTTAGGCTAGGGTTGTGACAGCACAGATAGACAGAAGTGGATGCATTTGATATATATTTCAAAATTTAAATCAGTAAGACTTTGTGATTGGATGGGAAAGAGTTATGAAAGAGAAAGAGACAGCAAGGATGACTCTCCGTGAATAATGACGCCATCTACTGAGATAAGGTACAATGATCAGGAATGGTGGATGGACGGCGAGCAGGCAAGAAGGAGAAATTCAATTTTGGAAATGTTTACATAAAGAGTGTTTATATGAGTCCTAAAAATGGAAATGAAACTATGTAAATAAGAATTTTTTCAGCCTTCAAATAAACTTTTAAAGCAATATTCTCCATTTCTCTTGAGAAGACCAAGTAGAATATAGTAAACTCTCACATCTATGAAGATCTCTCTACATTTTCATAGCTTCCTATATTTTGAATCCTACTCTCTTAAGCTAAAATTTTAAAAAATATATATTTTCCAGACTCCTTTACAGTTAGGGTGCAGACATGTACCTTAAATTCCATCAGTCAGATGTACCTGCTGAGACGTTGATTTAGAAGTGAGATGCTAAAAGCAGGAAGCTAGGCATCCTTTTTTCAGGTGTGCTGGCGTTGTTTTGAAGTTGTTGGTGGCAACAGCAACCTTATCAGGTCATTTAGAAATGAGGTTCTACTATTGTTGCTGAAAGCTTAAAGCATGTTTCTCCAGATCTTGCAATCATTCTCTGAGCTGGGTAATATTCCCTAGTGACTCCCATTCTGTTTAAAGTAGCAAGAGTTAGCATCTTCAACTAAAACAACACTGCCTGATTAAAACATAAAGTGACAATATATTAATATATTCTTATAATATATATTTAATAACATACATATTCTTATTCAATATAGGTTGTTATATATTGAACAACATATCTACTTCAAAGTGTGAACATATCACACAGAGAAGCTTTTAAGAAAATAACCTAATAATTTTAAACTTAATGATTAAGTTCACAAAATGTAAAAGAATACCACAAAAAAAAGAAAATAAACTTCAAAACTGCAGGTTATTAATATAGATGCCGATTCTCATAAGTCTATTTATAATCAGCATCTAGGAGACAGAAAAGAAAATAGAAAGGAAATCTATGTATGTAATTCTAAGTTAACAGATGAAAAATTGTTACATAAGAGGAATACTCACACTAGGCTTTCAAATTTTCAGTTTACACTGAATCCAGAAAAGGCTGCCATACACATGTCAGTGTAGCAAAATCTAAGAAACTTTCATGAAACCAGACAGTTGGTCAGAGACAATATTTTGCTGTCTTAAGTCCAGATGCAGATTGTCTTAGGGAGAACTAATACTTATCTAATGCAATCTATATGCCCAGACCTGCGTTAGGTACTTCTTCACAATGTCTTGCAGATGAAGAGTATGAGGTTTAGGGAAAACTGACTCATGTAGCTAGTAAGGGGACAAATCTGAGATTCAAACAAACTGCCTGGCTCCAGAGCTCTGCCGTCTCCATTGCATCACAGCATCTCCATCAAACGTGGAAGCACTGAGTGGCAGCCTCCTACCCCTGCCAGTCAATATGCTTCTGACCAGGTCTTGCTCACCCAAGATAGCCCTCTTCCTCTGAAAAGTGGATGTGCCAGAAAAGCCTAGTTCTGTGATTCGTTTTTCCAGCTGTGGCTTGCCTCCCCCCGTCCTTTATTTCTGCCAGAGTTGAGCCCTGTTTTCAGTCTTTCGGATTGCTCTCAGAATGATTCTCCTGAATCAGTTCAAGTTCTCTACCTACCACTCCAAGAATGTCCTTTCTGTATTTCTGCTTCCCACCTAGTCCATCCGATCTAGACCCCACTTAGGTACTGTCATAGACCTCAGGTTGGATTTTTCACTCTTTCTTGAATCTATTTAAATCGTGGGGGGCAGGGAAAAAGTCCTTGATTTGACTCCGATTTTTTTGTGTGTGTGTGTGAGGAAGATCAGCCCTGAGCTAACATCCGTGCCCATCTTCCTCCACTTTATATGGGACGCCGCCACAGCATGGCCTGACAAGCGGTGCGTTGGTGCGCGCCTGGATCCGAACCTGGGCCGCCACAGCGGAGGGTGCTCACTTAACCACTACGCCACGGGCTGGCCCCCGACTCCGATTTTTTAAATTTACCCCCACCAAGTTCCTTTCACTTCAGCTCTGGACCAAGTGCTTCCAGAATGCCAAACCAACGGGGCCAGCACTCCCCTTAACTCTATTCTAGAACCAGTTATTTAAAAAAATACTCTGAAGGAAAGGATCCTGCAAGCAATCATATCGTCATCAATAACAGCAAGTGACATTTATATCACTTTACCCATTACAAAGCACTTGCACATTCACTGGCCATTTTAAGGTAGTGAGTACACAGATTGACCTGTCATCATAGAAAGTTAAAATAAGGATCCTAAATATTAAATGATTTATCCAGTGTCACAGAGTTAATTGATGGAGCTGGGTCTCAAGTCTAAGCTTTTTCATTCCAAACTCCATCTTTCTGAGAAATAAGAGCATTTATGACAAATATAATAAACCATCCAGTGAAATCCACTAAGCCATATTAGTGAAACCAATAATTAAACTTTAATAAGTTTTTAAAATCAGACATGAAGAGCAGAAAAAAAATTTCACCATAGGTAAAAAGTTATTAATTCTTCTCTAAAGTGCAAGTCAACAATTTCAGTGGTTTTTTTTGCTCGTGTGGTTTTTTCGTGTGAGGAGGATCAGCCCTGAGCTAACGTCTGATGCCAAGCCTCCTCTTTTTGCCAAGGAAGATTGGCCCTGGGCTAACATCCATGCCCATCTTCCTCTACTTTACATGGGACGCTGCCACAGCCTGGCTTGACAAGCAGTGCGTCGGTGCACGCCGGGGATCTGAACCTGCGAACCCTGGGCCACCGAAGCGGAACGTGTGCACTTTAACTGCTGCGCCACTGGGCTGGCCCCCAACAATTTCAGTGTTTTTGAAAAGCTCTAAATGTTTCTTGACAGTTTGGGGATTGGTGTCTCTAAATTGGCAATTACATGTGATTGAGGCTGAATTATTGACAGACATGGGGGACTAGAAATATTTATATAAACATATGTAGGTCTAACACATTCTGTCTCACTGATATACAATAATTCATTCCTTTCTTTTTTCAACATTATGGGCCACGCTATCAAATTCATCCCTGAAGAAGCTTATAGTAGAAAATATAATTAAAGGCTGTAAACTAGAACTAAATAGGTGGTTATGAAAACAGCTGTTAGTCATGTTCAGAGAAAGGAAGCGATTGCTATGATCTGGAGCAGGGGTCAGCAAACTATCCCCACGGGCCAAATCTGGTCCACTACCTGTTCTGTAAATAAAATTTCATTGGAGCTCAGCCATCCTCATCCATTTACATATTTTCTATGGATGCTTTTGTACTAGAGGGGCAGAGTTGAGTAGTTGTACCAAAAAGTTGTTTAGGCTTACAGAGCCAAAAATATTTATCATCTGGTCCTTTCCAGATTAAGTTTGCTGACTACTGGTCTATAGTCGTTGCAGAAGTTTTTATGGGAGTAGAAGAAGAGCTAGGCCCAGGTCATTGGGAAGAATGTGGAAAACATTGAAAGGAGGCAATTCAGGCAGAGAATCTAGAACAGCAGAAGCATATCCATAGGATGTGCCTGGGAGTGGTCAAGGGACAGGAAAATGTATGACCTGGTTCAAATAGAGGGCGATGCTGGGAACTGAAGGGATGTAAATTTGGGAGGCTGACACAATTTGGGGTCTTTTATGCCAGGCTAATATTAATTAGAATTTTTCCTGAAGGATTTCATTAGCAATCTACTGAAGATATAACCCAAATAAATCCCAGTGCCCTCATAGACCAGTTCTGAATAGAGTCATATTCAAAGAGGAGCAGTTCAGAAGCAAAAAAATTAAAAAGTAAAAATTAAAGGAATTATTTTTTTTGTATTTTTCTAAGAAAGCTAAAGGACATCCCACTTGCAATGAAACCAACACTTCTAAAAATCCTCTTTCCTTGCCTCTCCTATTTTCTTACCTCCCCTCCCTAACCTTTCATCTCCTATTTCTTACCTCCCCTCCCTAACCTTTCATCTCCTATTTCCTTACCTCCCCTCCCTAACCTTTCATCTCCTATTTCCTTACCTCCCCTCCTAACCTTTCATCTCCTGTTTTCCTACCTCCCTCCCTAACCTTTCATCTCCTGTTTTCCTACCTCCCTCCCTAACCTTTCATCTCCTGTTTTCCTACCTCCCTCCCTAACCTTTCATCTCCTGTTTTCCTACCTCCCCTCCCTAACCTTTCATCTCCTGTTTTCCTACCTCCCTCCCTAACCTTTCATCTCCTGTTTTCCTACCTCCCCTCCCTAACCTTTCATCTCCTGTTTTCCTACCTCCCTCCCTAACCTTTCATCTCCTGTTTTCCTACCTCCCTCCCTAACCTTTCATCTCCTGTTTTCCTACCTCCCTCCCTAACCTTTCATCTCCTGTTTTCCTACCTCCCCTCCCTAACCTTTCATCTCCTGTTTTCCTACCTCCCTCCCTAACCTTTCATCTCCTGTTTTCCTACCTCCCTCCCTAACCTTTCATCTCCTGTTTTCCTACCTCCCTCCCTAACCTTTCATCTCCTGTTTTCCTACCTCCCTCCCTAACCTTTCATCTCCTGTTTTCCTACCTCCCCTCCCTAACCTTTCATCTCCTGTTTTCCTACCTCCCTCCCTAACCTTTCATCTCCTGTTTTCCTACCTCCCCTCCCTAACCTTTCATCTCCTGTTTTCCTACCTCCCCTCCCTAACCTTTCATCTCCTGTTTTCTACCTCCCTCCCTAACCTTTCATCTCCTGTTTTCCTACCTCCCTCCCTAACCTTTCATCTCCTGTTTTCTTACCTCCCTCCCTAACCTTTCATCTCCTGTTTTCTTACCTCCCCTCCCTAACCTTTCATCTCCTGTTTTCTTACCTCCCTCCCTAACCTTTCATCTCCTGTTTTCTTACCTCCCCTCCCTAACCTTTCATCTCCTGTTTTCTTACCTCCCCTCCCTAACCTTTCATCTCCTGTTTTCCTACCTCCCTCCCTAACCTTTCATCTCCTGTTTTCTTACCTCCCCTCCCTAACCTTTCATCTCCTGTTTTCTTACCTCCCTCCCTAACCTTTCATCTCCTGTTTTCTTACCTCCCCTCCCTAACCTTTCATCTCCTGTTTTCTTACCTCCTCCCTAACCTTTCATCTCCTGTTTTCTTACCTCCCTCCCTAACCTTTCATCTCCTGTTTTCCTACCTCCCTCCCTAACCTTTCATCTCCTATTTCTTACCTCCCTCCCTAACCTTTCATCTCCTGTTTTCTTACCTCCCCTCCCTAACCTTTCATCTCCTGTTTTCTTACCTCCCTCCCTAACCTTTCATCTCCTGTTTTCTTACCTCCCCTCCCTAACCTTTCATCTCCTGTTTTCCTACCTCCCTCCCTAACCTTTCATCTCCTATTTCTTACCTCCCTCCCTAACCTTTCATCTCCTGTTTTCTTACCTCCCTCCCTAACCTTTCATCTCCTGTTTTCTTGACCTCCCCTCCCTAACCTTTCATCTCCTGTTTTCTTACCTCCCCTCCCTAACCTTTCATCTCCTGTTTTCTTACCTCCCTCCCCTAACCTTTCATCTCCTGTTTCTTGACCTCCCTCCCTAACCTTTCATCTCCTGTTTTCTTACCTCCCCTCCCTAACCTTTCATCTCCTGTTTTCCTACCTCCCCTCCCTAACCTTTCATCTCCTATTTCTTACCTCCCCTCCCTAACCTTTCATCTCCTGTTTTCTTACCTCCCCTCCCTAACCTTTCATCTCCTGTTTCTTGACCTCCCCTCCCTAACCTTTCATCTCCTGTTTTCTTACCTCCCCTCCCTAACCTTTCATCTCCTGTTTCTTGACCTCAGCTCATACAACGCTCGATATTTTCTTCTCCCCACTTTCCTACTTTCCTTCCGCCCTTCTCCCTCCTTCCTATTCTCTTTGCCCCTTATCCACCAGTCCATCAATTCTGCTTTATGCAATCTTGGGGAGCCTAGAGAAGATTGGACTCTCCTTATAGCAGGGGCTGGCCACCTTTTTTGTGCCACTGAACTGGTTGGCAGTCTGGTGAAGCCTATGGACCTTATCTCAGAACAATGTTTCTAAGTGCCTAAAATAAAATACATTAGACTACAAAGGAAACCAAATATATTGAAATAGTGAACCAAATATTTTTTAATTATGTCAAAGTAATATATGTCTTTTATCTGCACATTAAATAATGAGATCTAATGATAGGATTAATAACTGCTATAATTACAAGGTAGTGATTAGTGTAAATGATAGTTTGAGGTATCTGTAACAACTAAAATATGATATATAAATATCTATGACTTCTATTGCTGAAAAGCCCCAGGTATTATTAATATTACTGTGATTTGTTGCCACTTAAGTTCATAACTGAAAATATTTAATTTTAATTAGAAATTATGGAAAACAATGATGGAGGTATTTACCATCTTAGTTAGACGATCTCCTGAAACTTAAGTTGAAAACTCCTTCCTCAGAGGATGAAGGAGGAGGAATTAAACAGCAAAGGCCACAATCTTTTTAGTGGGCAGGGGAAATGGAGGAAGACTAGGACCTCTCCTATGGGAATGATTGTTTTACCATTGAGATATTTGAGTAAGGAGGAAAAGTATAACTACAGGGCTTTATAAAGACTAATTTGAAGATATTCAAAATTTATTGGGAGGAAAGTAGATGTAAATAAACCAGTCAGAAAGTTTTTGTAATAGTCAATGCATGAAGTAAACTACACTGGTTACATTATATTTGGAAATAAAAGGAGAGATCTCGCTTGAATTTAGAAAGTATTTCACTTATTTAGCTGCCACACTTAAATCAGGGGCAGATGACAATTAAACAAATGTGTCCAAAGAGTATTGAATATTTTGTTTCCAGAAAATAGCTCATTCTTCAAACTCTGCAACACTCAAACACACACACACACACACACACACTCAGAAGCATGCACAACTAGAGAAATTAGTAAAGTTGTTAGAAACCTAATACACTGAAATTCGTCAAGAGAAAATTGCTAGAAAATTCTCCTAAAATACAGGCACTTTAAACAATGGTTTATTTGTATGTCACAGAATAAACATTAGAGCTGGAGTTTAAATTCCCACTCTGCCACTTATTAACTGTGTAATCTTAAGCAAATTACTTTAAGCATCTGTATTTTTCATCTTTAAAATCAGAACAATACTAATGATATCCTGGAGGGCTGGAGAGAATAATTACTCCAAACACGCAAAAGCACTAATCATAGTATTGGATACATTGTAGGTACTCAATATATGTTGATTATATTTCAAAATAAGAGGATACTAGATCCACAAAGTAAAATGTTATCATTTAAATTCATCTTCAAATGAAAGGTTTCCTATGCTCCCTCTTTCTTCTTGGCTAAATCACATGTTTGTTGTCCTAGAAAGAAAACTATAATTTGACTCCCCATAACATTTCCTTGATCTTGAGGCAACACTGAGGCTACAACACTTGGGCATTCATAGTATTAGAAAGTTGACTATCTAAATAGGGTACTCTGAAAGAATTTTGATTACACTATACACTCCCATCTTATTCCCTTGGTACAAAATAATTATACTTTCTTCAACACAAAGTTTCCATGCACCAACCCAGATTTCTGAAGCTGTGTAGTCTCTGGGCAGATAGAGCTTGATGTTTTGAAATGTGATTCTGTTACCCAACCAAGTGGGCTTGCCTCCTGGTGAGTTAAATAAGACTCAACACCAGTGGAAGAAGTGTATTTGCAGCAAATAGGAGGCCATGAGGAATCATTTCCAAAGTCACGGAGTCTTCCAACAAAGGGAAGCAGGAACTTTTATTTAGGATGGGGAATGGATGTTCAAAAGGGAGAGGCGGGTATTCGCCTGCACAGGCTCAGTTGGAGAACATGCTTCCACATGCACTGCAGGTTACGGTAATGAGGCCTAAGCTCCTCCTGGAGAGATCTTAGCATTAAAAATAAGGCAGAGGTCATGGGCCTAGCTCTTGTGGTGAGGCTTGGTCTGGTTCAGGGTGGTTGGTGGTTACATCTCCTTAACATAACAAAAGGAAAAAAGCAACTTTGAAAAACAGTTAAATGCTTCCAAACCCACCCTGGAGTTTCTTAGGGCACCTAGTCCTGTGACAGTTTCACTTGGTTCTCTGGGTAACAAAAGCAATGGTCAAAATAAGGAATTCAAATCCCATGTCATAGCTGGTAATTACATGGGTGAGAGGAGTGCTTAAACTGTACAAAATTCACTTCAAGATGTGCTGAGTTTTCTCTGAAAACGAAAGAAAAACAAACTTTCATACTTGCTGTCTTGGGAAGAAAATGAGGTGCTGTTCTCGCATGTAAAGAGAGGATGCACGTCAGCCATTCAAGACGTATTTTAACAAATTAATCCTTTTTAAAACTATATCTGCATTTTGTCCCTAGAGAAAATGTTGACTGTGCCCTCTTGATTGGCCTGCAACATTTTTTACATCAAGCTTGCATTCAGATTAGTTTTTCTGTATCTTTCCTCAGTACAGCTAAGTGTCTTTTACACCTTCCGGATTTTATAAGCCATCAGCAGCTTTCTGTCCATCACTTCACTTGAGCGAGACAGGACTACAGAACTGAAAATTTAAGCCAAGATGACAGAAAGTTGTGATTTGTCTTGGCCCTCTCCTGGATATCAGGTTTCTCCTCCGGCCCTTGACTGGATTTGTCCGAGAGGCCTCCAAGCCATAGCTGGTCATTAGGGGACCCCTTTCTCACTAAAACCACATCAAATCCTGTTCTCTGATTTTACCTGTTTTCATGCCCCTCTGTTGACTGGAGTAGATTTTCTTTAAAGATTGCTCTTGACTAAGACCTCATGACAAAAGATTTATTACTTTCTGCGTCTTCCTTTCCAGCCTGCATTTCAAGAGAATCCTCATGTTCTTTCTGCAGCCCACACACTGATAGAGAAACATTATTTTTTTCCTACTCCCCAAAGTTTGCATAATTGCAAGATCTGTGTGGGAGCTGTGTAACCATGCGGCCACAGGATGAAAGGAAAAAGAAGTTTTTGTAATTCTGCTGCCATTTAGAAGCACAGCATTGTAACACTGCAGAAACAGGACCTCAAAGAATATGTAAGACAGAGGTCATAAATTCAAATGCATTTTGAGTCCTGGTAGGTAAAATTATTATGTTGTGTGGCTACACAAAAGACAACAGAGTAGTGGGGCCGCTGGTGAATGGACTTCAGTCATTGAAGTTAATTAAACTCTGCTGTGCAAACAAAACCTGTAAATGAGCCAGATTCCACCTGCAGCACGTACCAGTTTTGTGATCCATAACTGGCCAAATGGCTCTCCTCCTACTCATTTCACCCTCACTGAAGAATATATTCTCTCCATCACTTCTTAAATAACAAAGTACTGATAGCACATGATGGGTAAGAGTGCCTTTTCTGCTTTTCACACCAAATATCCAATCTAAAGAAGGATTCTGCATTTTTTCCTAAAACAGGTCTCAGACATAATCATTTCAGTTTTAAAGACACAATTACAGTGAAGATGGTAATCCCCTTGCATTTTGGTCTACCACAAAACCCTTCTAACTGATATCTCTATGCTGCACACAACTGCAGAAACCATCTTGGTTAAATATATTGTGGTAATATTGTTTCTCCGCCTAAAAACCAGCAGAAGACTTCAATCATTCCTCATGCTCATTCTAAATTCTTGATAATGATAAGAAAGTTCTTATTAACACATCCATCCATTTTCAGTTAATGTCTCTCATCTCTTATTCCCATTTAAACTCATCTTTTGTGTCAAGCAAACTTGCTCATTACCTCCGACACTAAGTCCAGTTTCTGAATTTTGCACTCATCTGCCTCTCTCTCTTCTCCCAGGAATGTCTTTGCCATTCTTTTTTCATACAACTATGCCTCTTGCTCCTTCAAAACATCCCTCAGGGGCCGGCCTGGTGGCATAGCAGTTAAGTTCACATGATCTGCTCCGGTGGCTCGGGGTTCACAGATTCAGATCCTGGGCATGGGCCTATGCATCGCTTATGAAGCCATGCTGTGGCAGGCGTCCCACATATAAAGTAGAGGAAGATGGGCACAGATGTTAGCCCAGGGCCAATCTTTCTCAGCAAAAAGAGGAGGATTGGCAACAGATATTAGCTCAGGGCTAATCTTCCTCAAAACAAAAACCAAAAAGAAATCCCTCAAAACGTGAGACTCAAAGAAAAAATGGCAGACAAACCTCAAAGCTTGTGGTCACATCAATCATACCAGCATCATCTCAGCACCCCAGGATGTATAGAGAGTTTAGTATTTCATAGTTAGCTGTGCACATAATTACAGGGGTTATACAACTACAAGTATGGAATGGTGGTTACACATGCAGGATTAGGTTCATATCTTTACTCCTTACTAGCTTGTGGTTTTAGGCTAATTAACCTATACGATCTTTTATTTTTGTCATTTGTGAAATAAAAAGGCATCATGAGATTCATTCATTCATTCCACAAATGTTTATTGAGTATGTACTGCATGGAAGTACATCGTTCTCAGTGCTAATGATACAACAGTGAAAATGAAAGACAAAAATATTGAGCCTCATGGAGCTTATAGCCTAGTGGATTGTGGGGAGAATAAATGAGGTAATATTCAGCATAAAGCTTCTCATTTAGTAAGCACTAAATAAATGTAAGCTACTAACAATATTTTAAGCTAAAATTGGATAGTAACTTAAGGGAATTAGGAAATGTTTCATGGAGAAAATGTAATACGGTTTTAGGATGACCTCTGCAAGAATTTTGTTAAGAATTGAACTAGATGTTGCATTTTAACAACTTAGAAAAGTGCTTGTATCATGATTAACACTTAGTACATGTTAATTGTTGGTATAGCTGCTGCTGTTCTCATAAATGAAAATGGTCCAAGTGTTCCCATCCCTGGTATGGCATGAGAAAGTTTAATTGGCCTAGTCACTAATTTTGTTGTTGCAAGTACCTTGTGCTCCCTTAGAAAGGAAGACGTACTTCCTCAGGAGTGTTAGGTCACTGGTCTCTCCACCACAGCCATCTTTGTTGCTGCTCCTATCTTATAGCCACGTTTTTAATCTAATCATGTAATGAGAAAATTGTAAATACTTTCTTTAAAATGCCAGTGATTATGTATCTATGGCAAAATTCACCTTCCCTAAAACAAATGTGGCAGAATCTCTGGAACAAAGTGCTGCATGCCCGGAAACAGAGAAAGAGCAGAATGGAGGAAATTTGTTCCAGAGAGTCCAGAAACACTATTTATTGGCAATTCTATCTAAATCTTATTTGTTTAAATCTGAATCAAAAGAGAGTCTTGATATCAAGTAATGACTTCCTTTGAGATCAAGGTAACTAAGGGAAATAGGCGTGGCTTTGAACTAGAGAGTAGAATTAACAGTGAACTTGTTTTCCATATAAACGGCCTAAAGGCAGAGGTAGGATAAGTGACTAATGGGTCATTGAGAAGAAGGAAGGTTTACAATTGGCTCCCTCTAAGGCTTTTACACCAAACACCCCTGGGCACCATCAGACAAGAGAGGAGCTCTATATCTTGGGAACTAAACTGCCTGAATATAATCTGAACAGAGATTAAACACTGTTTTCAAAAAAGCCTCTTCCAAACTATTCTAAGAGGACCTGAGGGATCACTCAACTCATTCCCTCTCTGACTCACTTCACTCAGTTTTCACTCACACCATGTAGAAAGAACCTAATGTATTCTCTCATTTACTTCTCATACAAAGTCTCATTTTAGCAATGAAGAAAATGAAATTCAGGAAAAAGATATTTCCCAGCTAGCAAGTCAGTAAAGCCATAACGCAAATCTTGGTCTGTTGAGCGCCAGAACCAATGCTTTATTCTTGTTGCTCATTATGAACACGTTAACTAGTGTGGTTTGTGGATTGGCTCACAAGTATGAGTGTGGGGGACTTTCCCATCACCACCACTTGCTGGGCTTCGAAGGCCCTGTGCTCTTTTGCTCCAGTTTAAGAGTTTCATAGGAAGATGTCACAATGGTGTCCCTATGGGATAAGTCAGATGGAGACAGAGCAAAGGCTTGGGATTCTAATGGCCTTGACCTTTGTTGAATGTCACTGGTGGACCAAAGGGGAAGGTAATTTGCTCTGGACCCTTGGGTGAGTTGATGGATGGTATTCTCTCAGTCTACAGACGTTTGAATAGTCTGCAGAGGATGATTCAGCTCACACACAACTCCTGGGTACTCGTTCCTGCCCAGGTGGCCCCTTCAAGTCCAGCAATGCTCTATACCATTGCTGTTCTAAGCCTGCAGCTTTGGTATCACCTGGGAGCTTGGTGGAACTGCAGAATCTCTCAGGCTCCACCTCCAACTTACTGAATTGGAGTCTGCATTTTAACCAGATCCCCAGGGGATCCTTATGTTAGAGTTTGAGAGGTACTCCAGTATGTTATTTCTATACCAAGCTTGAGACAGAAGAAGTCTTTGTGAGGCTGTCTATGGTCTTACCTGCCCGGGCCTCCTCATAATCTGTCATTCTAACTGCCTCCCTGGGAATCTGCCTAAACAGAACCCAGGGTTCCTCTCCTTGGGAACCATCAACCCCTCTATTCTCATCACCTGTCCTCATGTCTCCTCTTTCCAGGCCCCAGGAATGTTTTTCTAGCTGGGTGGACCCTGCCCTACCCTCTCTCTACTATTTGTCCCCATCATTTTATCTATCTTTATTTAGGTCCGCAAAGAGCTGAAGTGCTTTTGGAACAGAAGAGCCTGAGAGACCAGGAATCTATTTCTGATTTCTACCTTGCCTCAACCCTGAGCTGAGGCAATTAAATAGAACCAACTTTCTGCTGGAATTAGGAAAAAAGAAAAGAGTAAGTGGAGCAGGGGTAGACATTGATTAATTTATCAAAAAAGTATTCTATCACACGTACATGTGATGCATTTGTTTGAAGTATATTCTCAATAGTGTGTTTCTGTCCATGTCATTGCTGTTTGTAGATTCCTAGAAACTAAGGCCTGTTTTTGCTTTCTACTTTGACTCTACATAGATGTTAGAAATATTTGTGGATGATTATGGTTGATTTAAAACATCTCTGGCTTTGAAATTACTGAGCTAGAAAATGAGCCCATTTCCTTACACTCTGAGCACATAGGAGGTCATCCAGTCTAGCGGTGAGTAATGCGAGCGCTGACATCTTGCTCTGTCACTTACTAACTGAGTGGCTCTGGATAAGTCTCTTAATACCTCTAACCTTCTTCTTATGCATGAGCATAATAATATTATACTTACCTCAGAGAGTTTTTATGAGATTAAATGAGAAATTGTATGTAGATGTTAATACATTATCTGGCATATGGTATGCCTAATAAAGTTGAGCTTCTCTTATTATTTCAGAATTACTCTCGGTGAAAAGTTAATATTCACCCATGGCAACTGGAAAATTATGAAAGATTTGAATCTAGACTCCTAGCCTTGAAAATTATTATATAAAAAATTTTCGCTGGGGGCCGGCCCTGTGGCCTAGTGCTTGGGTTTGTGCGCTCCACTTCATGGCCTGGGGTTTGCGGGTTCGGATCCCGGGCGACAACCTGCGCACTGCTCATCAAGCCATGCTGCAGTGGCATCCCATATATAGAGCGGAGGAAGATTGGCACAGATGTTAGCTCAGCGACAATCTTCCTCAAGCAAAAAGAGGAGGATTGATGACAGATGTTAGCTCAGGGCCAATTTTCCTCACCCAAAAAAAAAAAAAAAGAAAAATGTTCGCTGGAACCAATATCATGATAATACTAATAATATATATATTGAGCCTTAAGTATGTGCCAGATTCTCATACGTTATCATGTGTGATCTTCACAACTCTTGTGATACTTTCTATTTTCATGTTTGTCTTGGACCTAATCACCAAACCTCTTCCTTCTTTCCCTGGGCACAGAGCTAGAGACTAGATGTTGCAGCTGCCCTTACACCTAGGTGTGGCCATGTAACTGAGTGGAATGGAATTGTAAGGCAAAGATTATGCTGCTTCCAGGCTTGGCCCATTAAAACCTACCATGTGCCATCCCCTGTACTCTTTCCTCCTCCACGACAACCTTGAAAACTATATGCTAAAGATGGAGGATCTGCAAGATGGAGGAAGCCTGGGTTCTTCACCACCTCTTAGAGGAAAGTCACCAGCAGATCAAGAACAACCATTTTGGATTTTATATAAGTGAGAAATAAAAATCCCCATTGTGTTACATATATGGCATGTATTTGTTACAGCAGCTAATCTGACCTTAACCAATTCACTCAAGAGATTAGTTTACCTAAGGACACACAGCTTATAATTAGGGACCAGGAATTCTAGATCTGGTGAACCCCAAAGCCCACGATCGCATTCATTAAACTATACCAGCATTAAGCTTCATTTGAAAGCCAAAGAGTGGTTCGGTTTTAGCCACCTACGAAATTATGCCAAATAGTAAAGACTAGAAGGGGAGGAGTCTGAAATCTAGAAACACCTGAACTGAGTTGTTTTCAGAAGCCAGTGCCTGAATCAGTCAATTCGTGAGCCCTGGGAATTTCCCACAGCTGTCATCAAACATTCACAGGCAATGCCAATTTATTAGGAAAACAACTTTGCCTCAAGAACCTGTCATTGATTTTCTGAAATCTGTTGTCAGTTTTTCTTCTCTCTCTATGGAGTATTGAACCAGTGATTCGCACATTTGGAGCCTCTAATGAGGTTGGTAATGGTCTTATAAACTCTCCATGGAGCTCTTACACCTCTAATTGAGGATCAGACTTGGGAGTGGCCAGAGCTCAGGAATATTCTCAAAGTGCCTGCTCATGGAGGCAAGCACTTAGAAGGCTCACAGGGCCCTCTCCCGACCACATCCTTAAGGAATCAGGGCAGGCATAACTCCACTTGGTGGAACAGAAGCTCTATAGTGAAGCAGAAAAACAACACCTATAATAACAACAACGATAAACACTTGCATGGAACGTGCAGATAACAAAGTGTTTTCCAGTGTATAGTCTCAGTGTCAATAGACCTTGACATGATCTCCATTTTATCGATGAAATTCCTAAGAATCAGTGAAGTTAAATGACTTGCCAAGAGCACAATAAAATACGGTATAAACATTGGCCTTCTAATTCCAAATCCATCAAAAACTATTCCAGCTTTCTGTGTCTAAATTCTCAAACATCCGGGTAAGCTCACGGAGATAAAAATCAATGGGGCTGAGCCTCACACTCTTTCAAATGATGGAAGCTGACCTATAAACAAGACAATACGTCTCTGAGTGAGGGTCTGTTCAGCATCACCGCTGCCCTCCTCCCTGTCCACTCAGGCGCTGACTGCTGGTTGCCTCTGCCAGACTCGGGGCCCTTAAGATCTGCCAGGAGCTGCTGCTTTGTCTTAACAATTCTGTGGCTTCTGTAGCAGTCGATATGGCTGGTGTAATTCGTTTTTCTAGCTCCAAAATCAGGAAGCAGAATTCTCTCAGGGTCTGATCTTTTTCTTTCTACTCAGGCCATAGCCTGGCAAAAGCCAAGTGAAAGAACCCAGGCAGAAGGCAAGATGGTTTTCTGCTTGGCCACCCTCCCCAAGGCACATCCCAAGAATATTTACACCTGCAAACGGGAGCATCGGGTTTGTTACGTTCAGAAGGCTTGTCATCACCAGTTCCGTTGCCTCAGGGCTGAACTATGAATCTGTCTCCTCACCTTGCCGAAGTATATGGTTAAAAAAACATCCAAAGATGGGCTAAGAATACCTGAGCCAAATTCAGCACTCCTGCAAGAAGGCTGAGCGCTGGGTACACCCACGACAAAAACAGCGCCACGTTATACAAGTCACGTCCTGATGAGTTAATTGCCCCAACTGAACATAAGTGCAGTGGAGGAAAAGGGTATGTTAAAGCATGAGACTTTACTTTTTCACACAGAAAATAAAACCCCAAATGGAGATTTAACATCTTATGAAAACTTGTGCAAAGATAACTTTTAAGGAGAAAAAGAACTGCTCAGATTTGTAGATGAGGATATCTTATGAATAAAATATAATCATACCTCATGAGTTTTCAAAGAAAAAAAGACTGTTTAGCACAGTTCTATGTCCTTCCCACTCAGCATGGATTAGTGGCAAGAGGAAGTGCTCTAGTTAGGAAGACCTGAATTTTAAATCCCTCTGACCCCCTTTAACTGGTTATGTGGTGATGACCAAGTTTATTAACTTCTCAGTCTTGGTTTCTGTATGTGTAACACTGGGGATAATGCCTATTTCTCCCAGGCTGTTTTGAAAATCAAATGAAGTGACACCTACACACACACACACACACACACACACACACACACAGTGCCTGGAGTAGCACCTAGTGCATCATAGGTGTTTAATGAATGTTGATTCCTCCTTCACCCTGCACTGAAGGGGCAGAATCAAGAAATGAGTCGAATAAAGAAAAAGAAAATAGAGACACCAGAAGGTAAGATACAAAGGCATTGTGAAATCTGGCCAAAAGTAGTTCGAAATATTGCAGAGGAAAACAGAAAGAGTTCCTGCTCCTCAAAGCTTCTTCAAATAAAAAATGAAAACATTGTGGAATTCATTGTATTTTTCATTGGTTGAATTCTATACCCACTGTAAGTGACCTCGTTACAACTAACGGCAAGAACAGGTTAATTACCTTGACCAAATACGTGTTCATGTTGCTTTGAAAAAGCAGTAGATGTGTAATACCAACATTTAAGTCATAAAAACTGATCATAGAAACATTCTAAATCAGTGCAGTTGGAGAAATAAAATTCTTACTTTTACCATTGTTGCTTAGGAAAGCCCACCTTGGTTGGCTATTTTGATGTGTGGCCCAGGCAGGGTCTGCAGGGCTAACCCACACAGAGGAAGCTCAGGTGCTCTGCATACTTAATTAAGAAGCTGGAGATACTTGGGGCCTTACTGAGGATAAGGAGGGCCAGATGGAGAAACTATAAAGAGGAGAGAGGGAGAGATACAACGTAATGTCTGTGAAGAACAGCAGGGTCAGAGACAATTTCTAATGGTCATGTTGGCGGAGGGATTCTTAAGATGGGGGATGTCTTAACAGCACACGTGAAATTGGGTGCCGGGGTGCATGGTAATCCTCATTCATTGCCTCTGGCCTTTGGAAAAGTCTGTTCCACCCATTGCCTTCTGATAGTGGATGCTATAGAGAAGTAATTACAAGAGACAGAGCTCCATTTTACAACTGGGTTTCCTTTGGATAAAAAAAAAAGTCCAAGCAGAAAGATGAAGAAATGTAGGAAGGAACAAGAACATCTCTAGAAGTAGAAACTGAAAACTGGAGCAAGAGGTGACTAGGAGAAAAAGGAGCCCCCTGAGAATTAGATTCTTGCTAATTGGGGTAGGAGCTTGTGTCAGGGTACCCAACACCACCCCTAGGTTCAACATTTTGCTGGAAGGGCTCACAGGACTCAACATTATCCACGTTCTCAGAGGACAGTCAAGGGCCAACCTTATAAGTAGGCTTTTCTAAGGACAGCAGTCTCAGGCCTGCTATGCTAACTCCTCTGCACAGAGCTCAAGCGAGTTTTTAAATTATTTTCAGAGAAGAAAGACCCTCAAATCCTGGAGGACTAGAGATGCCAAGTGTCTGATATTTGGGTTACACTAGCATTTTTATAGCACATTTTACTATAATAGGCACTTTCATGTGTACATTAGTTTATTTATCTTTACAACAATGCTGAGAAGTGAGCATTATTCTCTCATAGATGGTGAACCCAAAGCTCACCGAGTTTAGTAACTTCCTTATGGCCTCACATTCAGTGCGTGTGGAACCGTGCCTCAAACTCACATCTTTGGACTCTAAATTCAGCACACTTTCCACTAATTCAAAATACCTACGCCATTTCTCAGCTTGTGACTTAAATTCCAGTCCTCACCTCTAATCCACTCCTACAGGAGCTTTCTATTTTCACACCTGCCTAAATCCAATAATGAGACAGTGGCAGATTGTATTTCTCAAAAATGGTCACAAACAGTATTTCCAGTCCCACTTGCTCTTCCAGACCCTTGTCACTGTCCCCTCAAGATGGGAAACCTATTTCCCCCTGACTCTTGAACCTGGATCCGCCTTTATGACTGACTCAGCAAATAGAATGTGGCAGAAGTGACACTGTATGGCTGTGGGGGCCACGTTAAGGGCTATACAGCGTCCCCCTGGCTCGCTCTGTGCACACTCGCACTCTCTCTCTCTCTCACCTGAAATGCAAGTGAATGAATCTTCAGATGATTCCAACGCCTAGCCTCCGAGCCACCCCAGCTAACAGCCAGTGGGAGAGAACGAACTGTCTCCACTAAGCCTGTCCAAATTGCAGATTCATGAGCAAAGTAAATGTTGTTATGTTTTAAGCCACTTAAGTTGTTTCAGTGTTAGTGGTACAGTTAGTTACACATCACCAGATAACTGAAACAACGACACTGATATGGCAACAGAAACACACTTATAAGAGAAAGCGGGAATTTAGATATATTTTTAAAAGAACAAATTTAAGCCAATATACATGAGCACACACAGCTGTTAAGATATTTTTTATGTACATTGTCACTAACCTTTTCAAGATAAAATGCTCCTAATATAGTATATATAAATGCCAATTGGCAACATCCTAATAAACCTGAATTTTTGAAAATATGTGTAAATCTTGAACTTTTTACATTTCTTAAGAGGAAATCATTTAATAATCTCAGACAATGAAATCATATTTAATAGAGTCTTATCAGCCCAATACCTATGACCTTTCCCCACAGAATTAGGCATGTGACCTCATTTAATAAAGGAGCTCACTTCTTGACAGTCATTATCTCCTATATCTTCATCTGTTACAACTTAAAGAGCTCAGCTTCCTGGGAGGTGAAACAGTTACACCCTTCAGAAAGTGGAGTCTGACCCCTGGCGGCTGGGAAGGCTAGGAACACACCTTCCTGTGGGCACGCAGACCTGGCTCTGTGGTCACATCTGTAAGAAGGAGCCTACAGGAGGGAGCTCCTATCATGCCGCATTTCTCCACCCTTTACCAAAGTTTTTTTTAATTAAAATTAAAGTTTTACAGAAATTTCATTACTGGTAAAATTCAGGGTCAGACCCTGAATAGTGGATGCAATAGAAAAATGTAAGTTAGAACAGAATAGAGAATTTTAATTATGACAATAATTACGACTGTTATTCATTTTCTCTCTGCTCCCAGCAACTCTCAACCCTTACCTCCCACTGTATCTTACAGCCTCCAAGCATTTTATAGTGTTTATACACAAAGAAATATTTTTGGTGTTTAGGGAGAGTTTTGAAAACAATATCTCATGCTATTTTGTTAATCAGGCCTTTTAATGACATTTCAATATTTCTTTTCACAGGCTCATGTATAGAATCTTAGGATGGCCCCCAGTATTCTCACCACCTCGTGTACATGGGTTGTGTAGTAATCCTTACCCCTTGGGTGTGGGCAGAACCTATGAACACGATAGTCATTCTCATGATTATGTTACGTTATACCAAGACTCAGTTATAGCAGGCTAGAGAGATTCTCCTACAGCTTTGAGGATGTAAGCTGCCATGCTTTGAGAGGGTCACATGGCTAGGAGCTGAGGGCAACTCTTAGAAACTGAGAACAATTCTAGCCAACAACCAGCAAGAAAACAGGAACTTCAGTCCTACAACCACAACGAACTGAATTCTACCAACAACCTGCATGAGCTCAGAATGGATCCTGATCTCCAGATGAGAACACAGCCCAGCAGACACCTTGATTTCAGCCTGGTGAGAGCCTGATCAGAGGACACTCATCCATGTAGTGACCAAATTTCTGACCTACAGAAAATGTGAGATAATAAATGGGCATTATTTTAAGCCTCTAAATTTGTGTTTATTTGTTATACAGCAATAAAATACTCATACCATTCACACCCCCAACCCCACTGAGTCTTGTTTTCAAGATGCTATCACATAGCTCTTACCACAGTGTGCATATATTTTATTATTACTATTTTCAAAACTATAGAATTTCTAGAGGTTTGGCACACTCTTTGAATATTTCATACTATGTTGTTTTTTATCCACTCTGTGCTAGATGCCTATAACCTAATTCAATATGTTTCCAGCTTCTCCCTGTTTCTACTTTGTGCGCCCATGAAAAGAAAATCAAGAACAAGAATGACATTTATATTACTCAGGGCAGTGAGAAGTGATGTTCATGCTGACCAAGGGTGGACACCCTTCCTGACCCATTTCCTGTGCTCCATAATCCTCCATTACACAAACTCATATCCCTTTCTTACCTCACAGCTATTTGTGGCTGCAAGAATGGCCAAGAACACTACTCATTCTGGCGTAGAAGTACTGCTAGGAGGAACCCCCCCATCCCCACCTCCATGTCTTCTCTTCAGGGCCTGTGCTACTTCAATTGCTGGAAGAAAACAAAGTGGTGATGAAGTAAGCTGTTGGTTAAGTTTCCAGGAGCAGGAAACATCTAAGATTACTGTCATTTGCAACAATGGTTGACATCATAAATCAGCATGAAGACAAGAAGTTAAAATGACCAAAAACTATAAATTATTTAGGGTAGTAAGGCAACCCTTTATCGACCTATCTGTCTATTTTCATTTATAAAATATTTTCCCAGAGTACCCCAGAATGTGACCTAATTTGGAGGTAGGGTCTTTACAGGAGTGATCAAGTTAAAATGAGATCATTAGGGTGGGCTCTAGTCCAAGATGACTGGTGTCCTTAAAAAGGGAAAATTTGGACAGAGAGACAGATGTATAGAGAGAGGACAATGTAAAAAGATGTACAGAGAAGACAGCCATTTATAAACCAGGAAGAGAGGGCTGGAACAGATCCTTCCCTCACAGCCCCTAAAGGAACCAACCTTCCTGACACTTCAATATTGGACTTCTAGCTTCCAGAACTGTGAGACAATGAATGTTTGTTGTTTAAGCCACTCAGTTTGTGGCACTTTGTTAAGACAGCCCTAGCAAACTAATACAGCCCCCAATCTTTGCTCTGCATATCCTTTGTCTGATAAATCATTGTATTCATTCTGCGGGTTAGCACTTAGTCTCAGTCTCCATTTCTTCCCCAAGTAGACCACAACTTGAGCATTCTCTGTACAGGAAATTTTATTTCTTTTCTCTTTATGTTTTTTTTTTAAAGCTCATTTACTCTTTATAGTATCAGTAATGGTTCCATGGCCCTATCACTGGACCCCTTCTAGGAACAGGCCCTGCAGAACATCCTAATAACCATTTGATAAAACTAGAAGAAAAGCAACAGATTAAGATATATAGGTTTTGATATGCTAGACAAATTGGGCAACCAGTGAGCAAATCTGGATTGATTTTTAGAGAGTTCATGCCCCACAGAGAGAAGTTAAGAAAATCCATTTGGGCATATTTTGAGGGGACTTTGGAGAAGTCTGAACTTTATCCTCCAGGCATGAGAAGTCATTGAAGAGATTTGGTTGTTGTTTTCTTTTGTTTGCCAGGGTATTACAATGGATACAGTCTTTCAGGAAGGTGCATTTGACCATACATAATTTTAGAAGATAGATTAGAAAAAGGACCAGAATCATGGAGATCAAATGGGAGGTTATTAAAAACTCACTGTTTGAGGTATTAAAAAACTAGACAATAATAATATGGTAGAAATAGGGAAGAAAGAATATAAGTGAAAAATGTTATGAAGAAAGAATCAATAAGTCTTACTGGAGTATAAGATGATGTTGAGTTCTCCAGCTGAGAAAAGCAAAATTGATTCACCTGACAGTGATAAGAAAAAACGACAAATAATAAATAGCTTAATCTATATAACATATGCTATTTCAGCACGTTTTAATAGTGGCTAACAAAATATTAATAGTTACTAATGAAACATTTTTATTTTCTAGACATTTTTTTAAAATCTCTTCTTTGATACAACATTTAATGAGTCCAATAAAATTGGGAGTGTTTCATTGCTGGTTCTTTGATTGTTAAAATGATATAAAAAGAGAGGAGAGTGTCCAAGATGACAGTGTAGGAAGACTCTGGACTCACCTCCTCCCATGAACACACCAAATCCACACCTACATATAGAGCAAATCCTCCTGAGAAAGAACTGAGGGCTGAATGAACAACTTCTGCACAACACATGATGGAATGATTACATGAAAACCAGTAGGGGAGACAGAGACATGGCATCAATGGGAAACCCACTCCCAAAGTAGTGACCTGCAGTAGGGAGGGCTATCACTGAAGTGCCCATGCACAGTTCGCCCTCCCTAGGGCACAGTGAAAAAACAGCAATTTAAAGCTAACGTAGACTATATGTGAAGGAAATCCATTTACCTCCCCCCCCCCCCAGAGAATTTGCCAAATGGACAGGAAACTGCTGAAACTCTCTCCTAGGTCAGAGGTACCAATGAGTGCCATTTTTTGTGTTTCCCCTCCACCTTGATAGCACAGGTGGGAGCATGGTCCAAGTGCTTAGCTGACCTGCCAAGTCCACCCCAGTGTGCCCTGGACCCCTGGCCCACACCTCCTCCAGCCAGCCCCCTAAGGTGGCCCCAGCATGGTGCCCATTGGGACCCCCCCTCCAGCCTGCACCCAATCCAGCCATCCTACCAAAGTGGCCCCAAGAATCCCCCAGCCCATGCCCATTCCAGCTCAAGCTGGCCTGTCAAAGCCACCTGGCAAGGCAGTCTACATAGGAGATGTTCCCACACAAAGTTACTCCTCAAGACCAGAGGTAGCTATTTCACCTAATTTATGGAAACAAACACAGAAAGCCAAACAAAATGAAGAGACAGAGGAATATGTTTCAAATGAAAGAACAAATAAAACCCCAGAAAAATACCCAAATGAAAAGGAGATGAGTAATTTTCCTGATAAAGAGTTCAAAACATGGTCATAAAGATGCTCACCAAATTCAGGAGAAGAATGGAGGAACACAGTGAGAACTTCAACAAAGAGTTAAAAAATATAAGAAAGACTCAATCACAGCTGAAGAATACAATAAAAAGTGAACAATACACTAGAGGGAATCAACAGCAGATTAGATGATGCAGAAGAAAAGATCAGCAATCTGGAATACAGAATAGTGGAAATCAGCCAATCAGAACAACAAAAAGAAAAAAAAAATTTTTTAATGAAGATAGTTTGAGGGACATCTGGGACAACATCAAGCAAACTAACATTTGCAGTCCAGGGGTCCCAGAAGGACAAGAGAGAGAGAAAGGGGAAGAAAATTTATTTGAAGAAATAACAGTAGAAAATTTCCCTAACCTGGGGAAGAAAAGAGACATCCAGGTCCAGGAAGTGCAGAGAGTCCGAAACAAGACAAACCCAAAGAGACCCACACTAAGACATATTATGATCAAAATGGCAAAAGTTAAAGATAAAGAGAGAATCTTAAAGACAGCAAGAAAAACAATAAGTCATATACACAGGAACCCCCATAAGACTATCAACCTGATTTTTCAGCAGAAACAGCAGGCCAGAAGGGAGTGGCATGATATATTTAAAGTCCTGAAAAGAAAAAACTTACAACCAAGAATAGTTTACATGACGAGGTTATCATTCAGAATTGAAGAAGAGATAAATAGTTTCCTAGAGAAGCAAAAACTCAAGGAGTTCATCACAACTAAACAGGTCTTACAAGAAATGTTAGGGCCGGCCCTGTGGCTTGGTGGTTAAGTGCGCGCGCTGCAATGCTGGTGGCCTGGGTTCGGATCCCGGGTGCGCATCGAGGCACCACTTCTCCGTCCATCCTGAGGCCGAGTCCCACATACAGCAACTAGAAGGATGTGCAGCTATGACATACAACTATCTACTGGGGCTTTGGGGGGAAAAAATAAAATAAATAAAATCTTTAAAAAAAAAAAAATAGATTTTAAAAAAAAAAAAAAAAAAAGAAATGTTAAAAGGTCTTCTCTAAGTAGAAAAGAAAAGGCTATAACTCAAAATAAGAAAATACATGAAAGAAAAAATCTCACTGGTGGCATAGTGGTTAAGTGTGCACACTCTGCTTCAGCAGCCTTAGGGTTCACAGGTTCAGATCCCTGGCGTGCACTGACACAACACTTGTCAAGCCATGCTGTGGCAGCATCCCATATAAAGTAGAGGAAGGTGGGCACGGATGTTAGCCCAGCAAAAAAAGAGAAGGATTGGTATCGGATGTTAGCTCAGGGCTGATCTTCCTTACCAAAAAGAAAAATCAAAAAAAACTCACTGGTAAAGGCAATGAATCAGCCACTTGAAAAGCTAGTATGAAGGTTAAAAGACAAAAACAGTAAAATCAACTATAACTACAGTAAGTAGTTAAGAGATACTAAATAAGAAGATGTAAAATATGACATCAAAAACATAAAACATGGTGGGGAGAGTGTGTAGTAAAAATGTAGTGCTTTTAGAATATATTCAACTTTAAGTGGCCATCACCTTAAAATAGACTGCTATATATATATATAGGTCAATATAAATGAACCTCGTGGTAACCACAAACCAAAAACCTACAATAAATACACAAAAAATAAAGAGAAAGGAGCCCAAACATAACACTAAAAAAAATCCATCAAACCACAAGGGAAGAGACCAAGAGAAGAAAGAAACAGAGAACTAAAAAAAAACCAGGAAACAATTAACAAAATGGCAATAAGTACATACCTTTCAGTAATTACTTTAAATGTAAATGGACTAAATGTCCAATAAAACGATATATGGTGGCTGAATAGATTAAAAAACAAGACCCATCTATATGCTGCCTACAAGAGACTCACTTCAGATCTAAAGACATTCATAGACTGAAAGTAAAGGTATGGAAAAAGATATTCCATACAAATGGAAACAAAAGGAAACTGGAGTAGCAATACTCACATCAGACAAAATAGACTTTAAAACAAAGACTGTAACAAAAGGCAAAGAATGGCATTACATAATGATAAAGGGGTCAATCCAAGAAGAGGATACAACATTTGTAAATATTTATGCACCAAACATAGGATCACCTAAATATATAAAGCAAATATTAACAGACATAAGGTGAGAAATTCACAGTAACACAATAGTAATAGGAGACTAAATACCCCACATTTATCAATGGATAGATCATCCAGACAGAAAATCAATAAGGAAACATTGACCTTAAATGACACAACAGACCAAATGAATTCAATAGACATATACAGAATATTCTATCCCCAAACTGCAGAATACACATTATTTTCAACTGCACAACTGGAACATTCTCTAATATAGATCACATTAGACCACAAAACAAATCTCAATAAATTCAAGAAGTTTGAAATCATATCAAGCATCTTCTCTGACCACAATGGTATGAAACTAGAAATCAATTACAAGAAGAAAAGTGAAAAAAACACAAACATGCTGAAACTAAACAAAACGCTACTATATAACCAATGGGTCACAAAGAATTCAAAGAGGAAATTAAAAACTACCTGAGACAAATGAAAATGGAAACACAACTTTCCAAAATCTATGGGACTCAGCAAATCTATTTTAAGTGGGAAGTTCTTAGCAATACAGGCCTACCTCAGGAAACAAGAAAAATCGCTAATAAACAATTTAAATTTACACCTAAAGGAACTAGAAAAAGAATAACTAACAAAGCCCAAAGTTAGTAGAAGGAAGGAAATAATAAAACCAGAGTGGAAATAAACGAAATAGAGACTAAAAAAGAAATAGAAAAGATCAATGAAACTAAAATCTGATTTTTTGAAAAGATAAACAGAATCGATAAATCTTTAGCCAGACTCATCAAAAAAAAAAAAGAGAGAGGGCCCAAATAAGTAAAATCAGAAATAAAAGAAGAGAAGTTACAAACTGATACCATAGAAATACAACAGATCATAACAAACTACTACAAACAATTATATACCAACAAATTGGAAAACCTATAAGAAATGGATAAATTTCTAGAAACACATGACCTTCTAAGACTGAATCATGAAGAAACAGAACAGGTGAATAAACCAATTGCAAATAATGAAATTGAATCAGTAATTTAAAAACTCCCAAAAACCAAAAGTCAAGGATCAGATCACTTCATAGGTGAATTCTACCAAACATTTAAAGAAGAGTAAATACCTATCCTCAAATTATTCCAAAGAATTGAAGAGGAAGGAATGATTCCAAACTCATTTGATGAGGTCAGCATTACTCTGATACGAAAACCAGATAAAGACACCACAAAAGAAAAATTACGGGTCAATACCCCTGATGAACATAGACGCAAAAACCCTCAAAAAAATATTATCAAACCAAATTCAACAATACATTAAAAGGATCATACACCACGATCAAGTGGGATTTATTCCAGTGATGCAAGGGTGGTTCAACACCCACAAATGAATCAATGTGATACACCACATTAACAAAACAAAGTATTAAAATTATATAATTATCTCCATAGAGATAAAAAAGCATTTGACAAAATTCAGCATCCATTTATGATAAAAACTCTCAACAAAGGGGGAATACAAGGAATGTACCTGAACATAATAAAGGCCATATATGACAAACACATAGCTAATATCATACTCAACAGTGAAAAGCTGAAAGCATTTCCTCTAGGATCAGGAACAAGACAAAGATGCCCATTTTCACCACTTTTATTCAACATAGTATTGGGAGTCCTAGCCACAGCAATTAGGCAAGAAAAGGAAATAAAGGGATCCAAATTGGAAAGGAAAAAGTAAAACTGTCACTATTTGTAGATGACACGATACTATATACAGAAAACCCTAAAGACTTCACCAAAAAACTATTGGAATTAATAAATGAATTCAGTCAAGCTGCAGGATACAAAATTAATATACAGAAATTGGTTGCATTTCTATGCACTAATAATGACCTATCAGAAAGAGAAGTTAAGAAAACAATCCCATTTATAATTACATCAAAAAGAACAAAATACCTAGGAATAAATATAACCAAGGAGGTAAAAGATCTGTACTCTGACAACAAAAAGACATTGATGAAAGAAATTGAAGATGACACAAATAAATGGAAAGATATACCATGCTCATAGATTGGAAGAATTAATATTGTTAAAATGTTTAAACTACCCAAAGCAATCTACAAATTCAATGAACTCTCCATTAAAACACCAATGGAATTTTTCACAGTACTAAAAGAAAGAATCCTAAAATTTTTATGGAACCACAAAAGACCCAGAATAGCCAAAGCAGTCTTGAGAAAGAAGAACAAAGCTGGAGGTATCACGCTCCCTGATTTCAAACTATACTATAAAGCTATGGTAATCAAAACAGTATTGTATTAGCATAGCATAGCATAGCAAAAACAGACACAAAAATCAATGGAATCGAATAGAGAGCCCAGAAATGAACCCACGCTTCTACAGTCAATTAATCTACAAAAAAGGAGGCAAGAATATACAATGAGGAAAAGACAGTCTCTTCAATAAGTGGTGCTGGGAAAACCGTCCAGCAACACGCAAAAGAATGAAACTAGACCACTATCTTACATCAGACACAAAAATAAATTCAAAATGGATTAAAGGCTTGAATATAACACCTGAAAACATAAAACTTGTAGAGGAAAACACAGGCAGTCAGCTCTTTGACATTGGTCTTAGCAATATTGTTTTTGGAACAGTCTCCTCAGGCAAGGGCAACAAAAGCAAAACTAAACAAAATGGGACTACATCAAACTAAAAAGCTTCTACACAGCAAAGGAAACCATCAACAAAATGAAACAGCAACCTACTGAATGGAAGAAGATATTTGTATCATACATCCGATAAGGGGTTAATATCCAAAATATACAATGAATTTACACATATTAGTATCAAAAAAACAAGCAACCTGACTAAAAAATGGGCAGAGGACTTGAATAGACATTTTTCCAAAGAAGATATGCAGCTGGCCAACAGACACATGAAAAGCTGCTCAACATCACTAATCATCAGGGAAATGCAAGTCAAAACCACAATGAGATATCACCTCACACCTTTCAGAATGGCTATTATCAGAAAAACAAAAAATAAGCGTCAGGGAGGATGTGGAGAAAAGGGAACCCTCGTACACTGCTGGTGGGAATGTAAATTGGTGCAGCCACAATGGACAGCAGTATGGAGGTTCCTCAAAAAATTAAAAATAGAACTACTATGCAATCCAGCAATTCCCCTTCTGGGTATTTATCCAAAGAAAACAAAAACACTAGTTTCAAGAGATCTATGCACCCCTGTGTTCATTGCAGCATTATTTACAATAGCCAAGATATGGAAGGAACCAAAGTGTCCTTTGATAGATGAATGGATAAAGAAGACATGGTATATACATACAATGGAGTGAAAAAAAAAAGCCATAAAAAAGAGTGAAATCTTGCTATTTGCAACAACATGGATGAACCTAGAGGGTATTATGCTAAGCAAAATTAAGTCAGACAGAGAAGGACAAATACCATATGATTTCACTTATATGTGGAAACTAAAAAACAAAACAAATAAACAAACAAAACAAAACAGAAACAGATTCATAGGTACAGGAAACAAACTAGTGGTTACCAGAGGGGGAAAGGGTTGGAGAGGGGAGAGAATAGGTGAAGAGGATTAAGAGGCACAAATTTCCAGTTATAAAATAACTGAGTCATGGAGATGTAATGTACAGCATAGGGATTATAGTCAGTAATACTGTAATAACTTTGTATGGTGACAGATGGTCACTAGATTTATTATGGTGATCATTTCATAACATATATATATAAAATCACTATGATGTACACCTGAAATTGATAAGATACTGTATGTCAATTATATTTCATTTAATAAAATCATATGCAAAGAATTTAACCTTTTTTTTGAGGGGGAGAGATGTTCACTGTTTCCTTCAGAAAGTAAAGGAGAATGTCATTTTTCTTTATATCAAGAGAAGAATTTAATTATGCTTGCATTGTGTTGACTGAACTGGTAGTCCTCTGGGAAATTCTGCCATGTGAGTGTGGGCTCACATGCATACACGCACTCACATTCACACACAGTTATACAAGTTTTCCTAAACCTCTATTAGAAATGACTTCCTTCTTCAGTACTCTTCAGGAGTACCTTGAGGCTTAGTAAATGTTAAATTATAATCTAAATAATAGCCATGAATCCATTCACCCTCATTATTTCTAAAGAACCAAGTTTAACATTAGCTAGACTGCCTTAAGGTAGAAACACAAGAACAATAGGGTCAGTTTTACAATGAGAGGACAGCCTTGGTTGACCTTCTCATATTTAAATCAATGTAAATCCTTATTAATTTTCTATCACTTTCTTCCCTTGGATTCATTTAGTGCAAATAAAATGCAGAAGATGACAACTAAAGAAAGCAAGAAAATGCTACACAAATCTCAAGGGGAATTGAGGATTTTTAAAAAAGGAGTAGACTTTATACCTGGCAAACATTTACTCATGGAAGTGTAAACATCAAGATTATGGACAGATTTTGAAAGGTGTCACTACTGGAAGTATGACAAAGCAATTTAAATCCCCAAAGCCATAAAATCACAATTTGTTATTATATGACATCCCTGAGTCTCAGATCATTTGGACCTCACCTTCCCAGGTACAAAGTGGGCAGGTTTTGCAAACTTTTTGACTCAACTTCTTATCTCAACCTAGGCAAGGCCAGTACAGGACTTACTGCAGTCTAGAAATGAAATTCTTTTCACTTTAGAAGAAAAAATATGAAAAGAAGCAACCTTTGAAAAATGCTGATGTAATGTAACTTTTCCCCATAATAATTTTCTGGCGTTTATGACAAAGATCCTCTGTTACTTACAACTTCCAGTGAATTTCATTCTTGGCTTAGTCGCAACCTGAAGAACTGATAGGGGAGGGTTATTAATATAACTCTGAGCGGTGAGGGAGCCGTTTTTCAAGTGAGACTGTAGCAACGAATGTTTGGAGCACCTCATACTTCAATGAAATCTAATTTTCTCTTACAGGTTTCACTCAGTAGCCAGAAGGCACTCTTATTGCCAAGCGTAGATTTCAACAGCATCTCTAAAGGAGAAGAGAAAAGACACTCACCATGATGTTTAGGAGTTTTTTGTTACTTGCAAATGTACTTTCATCTTGTCCAGCTCCAGTGAATTCTAACCAATGAGGCAATACCTCAGACTTGCAATGATTTGTAGAGAAGTATGTTACCAGTAGTTTACACATTCTTCATGTCTGAGCCCTCTGGATTTTGTGGAAGCTCACCACCAGGGATTTTCTGGCAGACTGGAATAATATTTTATAGCAAATGATTAGATGGTAGAGAAGGAGGATTTCAGTAGGGTGATATGGCAGACAAGATGGGAAATATGGACATTTTCTGGTAGGGAGACATTAAAAAGTTCAAGAAGATTCATGGGTTCAACAAATACTTAGTATATACCTATTGCGTGTCAGGCCTTCAAATAGCTCCCTAATTATGAGGTCACCCCTGGAGAAATGGGAGTTGGAAAACCTGTAAAAGTTTTCAACTTTCTGTTAAATCTTTGAGGTACTGGGGAGAAAAATCAAACATGAAGAAGGTTGTTTACAGTCATTGAGGTATCTCAGTGGCCCATTCTGAAACCTGCTACCATCTGCTAGAACCCTCGTCAGGGGTTTTCAAATCTGAGAGACAGCTCCCAAAGTCTCCTTCAATTCCCTTGCATATATATGAGTTACTGTTGTAGATATCATTTTATCAATTGACAGAAAGTCAACCTCACTTTAAATATGGGAAGAGCTTGGGAAAACTTGAATTTCCCTAATAAAATTAGATTCTCTGTTCAGAAAAAACAACTTCAAACGTTAGGGCACCCTGTTTTTGACCCCAGATTCAGGAAAGCTGTGAAGGAAGGTCTTAGAAGCAAATCGTCTCCTTTCTGAAGTCTCCACAGTTAATTACCCACAAGTATGTGGCTACGTTCATTAAGGTTTACTGTAGGTTTTAACATGGCTGAAAGTTAATAAAATCTGAATTTCCTTAAGCCCAAAGCGGGGTCTCAACTATTCTCTGCATTGTTTCTAAAGCCCAACTCATCTTGACTGAGGAGTGAAGCTCAATTCATTTATTTGGCACTTAATCTATGTCAGACACAATTTAACCTCTCTGTATAACCTTAGTAAACTCCCACAATAACCCCAGGAGGTACATATTACTCATATCCCTGTTTTAAAGATATGAAAATTAAAGGCATGGTCAGGCAGCTAGTTTGTGGTAAAACTTGGATTTGAACCCAGCAATGATCTAATAGCTGATTTTCCTACACCTAATACTGGACCCCTTGTCACCCTACTAGTAGGAGAGTCTATGGGACAAATCATCTACATTAGAAAGGTAAATTCTATAAAGACAGTGAAGTAAGATTACCAGTGGCATCTTATCCTGGAAAATAAAGGCTACTGAGTCAGGGTGAGTCTAAAGAAACTTTTCCAGGAATTTGTGAATAATCAAATACCAACAGTTCGATCAAAAATTGACCAAAATGCACCATCTTTCACTAGCAGTAACCTTGCTGCACAGCACATGATGAAGGAACTCTCTCCTCACCCTGACTATCGAGCATCAACAGCAGAAATGAATATCAGGGGGATGGTTTAGCCTATAACTCTATTCAGAGCAATAGTAACTATTATTTAATTTTGCAAAAAGATTTAGGTATTCTTTGAGAGAATGGAGCATTTGCCATTCTAACTATTTCGTTTGTTGTCTTTTTTGTTTTGATTGTGGTCAAGAGAAGTCATGTTGATAATGGCAGATAAAATTAGCAAAGGTCTGAAGTTTAATCAACAGTAGGATGTGCGGGTCGGCGTTTGATGTGGTTTTTCCCTTTTGACATATCAGCATTTTTTCCAGGGGAAACTAAACAGGCCTTTCCTCTCCCTACAACCTATTCCAATTGCTTCTCTTCGCTTCTTCCTCTCCCCAGCACCACCAAATTGCTGGAGGGGGATGACTAGGCCACTAGGTCTAAATATACTCAGCTCTAATCATATTGCACCAGAAATTGCTAGTAAAATTGAGCTGTAAACATATTAAAAACATCCAGAGATTTGGCCCTCAAGGAAACCATGTTTTCTGTCTTCTGAATCCCGAGAAGCCTGCAGGAGAGCAAAAGAAAACCTGCCGCTGCAGAGACTACAGTGCCCGTAGAAATGATTTTCTTCCTGGGGGACGAAAACTCCTTGTGAGTTTTCCTCCTACAGAACAGAATGGTGTGGGATTCAGGCTGTTCATTCCCTGCTTTTCCCTGACTTCTTCAGGAACTTTGTATTCCTACCAAAGTGTGCATTACATAAGACAGGGTCAACTGACCTGCCTATAACAATTGCAGGAGTTTGTAACTTTGCTTCACTAATCAGAGTGTGCACTCAGGTGAGGATTAGCAGAAGCTGCTGGCTTTATTAGGATTGAAACTGAGCTTTCCCTGTCACTAGGGAACGTAGCAAATTGATGCTCACAAAGATGCCTTGATTTTCACCACCACCTCCACCTCCACCTCCACTCATTCACAACACCCTCTACAGTTAACTGTGAAATGGGAACAGGTGCTCTGGTAGTTTCTTTCTATACACACACACACACACACATACACAATTTTCTGCAATAATATCCTACTCTGGAGATCAACAAGAGCTATCATACCATTGAAGAGAGTCCCTTCAAAATGGGAGATGATGGGAAGATAGAATTGCTCTACAGTTTCTGAAGGAATCATGCTCTAAGAGATGAACTGTGCTCTAAGCCAATAGAGTGGTTCCATGTTCTTTGTGCCACAACTCGTTTTCCAAGCTGTATGTCATTTCTGCTTGACCACAGTAAAGCCAAGTATGGCATTGTTCACCTCTGCTGGAAAGTATTACATCTTCAAACTCTGGGTGCTATGGGAGCCCTCCTCTTGCTCAAAACTGCAGCAACATGTTTCACCAAAACTGGCTCTTCCTTTTCATGAATGCACAGAAAAATAGAGTCCACACAAGAAACTTGAAATAAGGAAAGAGGTAAATTAAGGTTGCTAAGACTTTGATGAGAGTTGAGTAGTTTTTCAGCCTTTGCATCATCTGACAGATGGCTGGAAACCCTGATGAGAGCTTCAGGTGCATGGATTTCATCATCAAAGATCTAGTTCTGGCAACCATTTCCAATCCCACATTCACTTACATGGACCTCCTGTACTATAATTGTAAATTATCAACTTTGATTTCTTGGATTGTTTGGCATTCTCATTTGTTATAACCAAATATTTGCATTTCAAATACCAGAATAATAATAATAATAACACAGAGGTTCTTAGCTCACTCTAAATGAAATTTCTAGGTTTTTATAATGTAAATTTCTTTTGTGGTCCAGCATACTAATCAGGAATGTCAGTGTTTCAAAATGATTCCAACTTTTGTGTGGGTGTGGAGAGAAGTTCATCATATTCTATTCCCTCTGGATTCGCTGCTGGCTTTCTTTTCCCCAAGGTTGAATTACATTCAGCTAAAGATGAGAAAATTTTAAAACCGAGCCCATTTGTAAATTGGGACTTGCCAATGAAATCCATATGTAATCTCAAATCCTGATTTTAATCAGTAGTTTCAACTTTTTCACTAAGTAAATCTTTATGCCAGAGTGCCCATGAGAGAATCCTGCAGTATCATTAGCATAATTGTGCAGCCCTAGGGACTTAGAGTAGGACAGGTCTGGGCTGAAGTCCAGCTCTGCCACTGACCAGCCATGTGACCTTGAGCCAGTTGCTTCCTTTGTGTGAACCTCAGGTAGCAGCCCTCTCATTTCACTTTTGTGAGGGTTAAAGAAGCCAAGGCGCGAAGAATGTGTTGTTTAATGCCTGTAACATGAACACTCAATAAATATTACCTAATGTTATCCTTCCCCCTATGGCTTGCAAAGAAATTGAATATACATCATTGACAAAGGAATAAAAACCAGACTGGCACCAGACTTATCAGAAACACTGAGGCTAACAGACAGTAAAGCAATACTTTCAAAGTACTGAGACAATGAGATTTTTAACCTAAAATTCCATACCTAGCCAAATTTTAAATAAGGTATGTTAATGTCCACCAGTCAAAATCCACCAGAACATACCTGTGGATGAACAAGATTGGTTTATTGATTTTTGCTGCAGGAAGGAAAGCCTCACCCATGGGGAAGCATGGGTATCTTGGTAAGAGGGTATCCTGACACTTCTTGTTATAGGATTTAGGGTGGTGTGGGGGGATTTTGGAAAGAGTGCAAGGAAGTAAGGTTTGCTTTCATTTGGGTGCCGTCTGGAAGTGGGAATGATCCTATGATTAGGTATCTTAATAATTTTCATCTAGACATCAGGAGAAATGGGACAGGTAGGTCTAAAGCTTAATTGGTACGGAAGCAACAGTCACTCATGTTAGCTGGGAGAGAGAATGCTGGGCATTTTTATGGTTTGCTCTGTGTTCTTGCTGTTTTCCATGCTCAGACACGATTACAGAGTGATCCTGTTTTTATTTGCTCCACCATTGTCACAGACTTACCTTGTCCGATGTTGGTGTACCGCGAAACCATTTACGTTGGTAGGGAGCATCACTGTGAGTACTAGGCCTGCCAGCAGCTGACAGCACCTGTTCCTTCTCGCTGGAAGGGGAAGAATCAAGACATGTTCAGACATGCAAGGAGTCAGATACCTTACCTTACATACACTTTTTCCTAAGAAGTTACTTGAGGATGTGCTGACACAAAAACATTGGAATGAACCAAGAAAAAGGAAGATTTAGAATCCAAGAAATATTAGCACAAACCCAGGAAACATGGGCAGCTGTTCCAGGGAGAAACTAGCCCAGATCAGAGAAAGGGAAAGAGACAGCCGCCAGAGAGAAAAGGAAACAAAAGTGAGTCAGTAGACTGCCTGGCTGGACACAGAACTGAAAATATAGAGGCTATGATACATTCAAATATCACCAGAAAGAAAAAGGGAAATTAGATAACTGCATAAAGCAGATATAATTAAAGTCCATTATCTAGCTATACCTTGAAATAGTTAATGTATTTTTTATTGATATTTACTAGGAATAATCTCCAGATAATTAGAAAACTTCCATGTGAATTATAG